>NC_133619.1:89272324-89342324 GCF_048593235.1 Sminthopsis crassicaudata | reverse complement strand
ACTCAAAAAATTACATAGAAGATAATGTGAATGTTTAATATATATTGGATTATTTGCCACCTAGGGGAGGGGGTAGGAGGAAGGGAGGGAAAAAATTTGGAAAACAAGGTTTTGCAAGAATGAATATTGAAAATTATCCATGCATATGTTTTGAAAACAAAAAGCTTTAATTTAAAAAGGAAAGTAATGTGAAGAGGGATAGTGGACTAACAGTTCAGAAAAGTTCTTCTTTGTATTCTTCTCAAAAGATTCTGTTGACTTCTATCCACAGCACCGAGGCATCAGAATAAGATTCCAGTGGAAGTGGGAACAGAATAAGGAAAGAAAGCAGTCCCACTAGCTCAGCTTTTTCTTGGATGCCACATTTTAAAGGAAAGGACACTGGCAAACCAGAGGGCATCTAGAGAAGGTGACCAAGACTGATGTCTGGAAATCATGTCATACAAGGAACAGTTTAGGAGAATAGGGATATTTAGCCTGAAGAACATAATAGTTCAATAAGAGCTAATAATTGTTTTTTAAATATTTAAAGGATTCTTAAATAGAAAAGAGATTAGACTATTTCAATATAGATCCAAGGACAAAATTCAAGCCAGTGGTGAAAAATGATAATACTGACAATGATTTTGTATGTATGTATATGCATATATATGTATAGTTAGATATAGATATATGTGAGAATATCTAGACATTACAAGCATTATATATATATGTGTGTGTATATATATATATATACACGTATATACATATATATATACGTGTATATATATATGTGTATATATATATATACATAGATGTATACATCTGGTATTTATGTATATGTGATCCAAATCCTATCCACCTTTATATAGCTGAAGCCATTGTACTTCAATGGAAAAATGGACTTCTCATCCCTCTTCTGTCACCAACTAGGTATGTGACCATGGACTTGTCTTTCTGGCCCTCTAATCTCATTTTCCTCATCATTGTAAATGGAAAATTGAGTTGTTAAAATCCTCTCGTTACCCAACATACTTTATATTTCTTTCTCTGAATTCATATTTCCACCAGCAAAATATAAGACCTTTGAGCATAGGGCCTATTTTGTATTTATCTTTGAATCCCCAGGGCCCAACTGCACATCACGCACATAATACTTATTCAATGAGTCAAAAGTCAGTATTTCATATACTCAAATATTCACCCAATTTATCAATTCCATTAATCCTACCGGTATTGCAGGTCTCAACCCATCCATGTTCATCCCTCCTCAGCTGGGTCAGTTCCAGCTCCATTTCCCATCATACATGTCCTTCATTATATCTTTTGTGGTACTTTTAACAAACATCATTGCTAATATGTTGCAGTCCATATATATATACACCATGTAGTTTTCCACTGTGCTTTGAATCACCTACATGAGATCACAGGAGTATTTTGTGATGTATAGCATCATTAGAAAAAATTATCACTAGAGCCATGTTCAGATCCTTACAGTTTGATAGAAATCTCTAAAATCTAAGCTCCACTAGCATAGACTTAAATATTCCACAGGTCTTTTGACAGCACATTGTTGCACTGGAGTTGAATTTCAGTGAAATTGTTTTCTTGTATTGTTCTCTATGGTTTGCTTATGTGTATAATATGTGTACTATGTGTGTGCATGAGTTTAACAATGAATCGTGAGTCTCTCTACTGTGTTTTCTCCACAAGATATTATATAGTGTTTGTCACAATCTAGATGCCTGATTCTTATTGACTTAACTAGATGTAATGGGAAAATTAATTCCCATTTTTTACACGAGAGCATGAATTATAGTGGGTCTTTTTTCTGTATTCTCAAAAGCACTAATTGTAAAGACCATTTGTAATTAGCAGGTAGTTTAGGGAGGGAAAATTGCAACTGTGTGCACTTGACCTATAGACCTAAACTTAATTAATAAGCTTAACTTGTATTGAATGAATCTCAGACAGGGCTTACTGGCATAAAACTGGGGGCACTGTTTTTCCTTGTTTTATTTTTGATACTACCAAAATTATGATAATGAAATTATTTTGGTATTTTGCTAATGACAAATAATAATGATAATCATCATAATAAAGCTGAAAATTCTGTTTCTGATGCCTCACAAATCCTGTTTGTCATTTTGAATTCCAATCCTCTGGGGAGAGTCACAAATCCAGATAATGATCTTGAGTGTTACATTGTTCATTTGGATCTCTGATTTAGCTAAGCTGACAGATGTTGGGGGAAAAACATGTCTAGCCTGAAAACTCTCTAGTGGCTACCCAGCTGCGGCTGCTAAGGAGAGTGAAGTTCTTTACCAGAGTTTCAAATTCATTTGCATTCAGAATTTAATATCAGATTTTCCTTGTTCTAATGATATATGTAAGAGCACAGGGGTATTTGGGAATGATATTCTATCCTAATTCTATCCTGGCCTGTATATAAACTACACCAACAATTTATCTCAGAGTTGCACAAATTACTTAGATCACAAATGTATAGACGAAAGATTTCAAAGTAGAAGGTTCAACCTTTTTTCATGCTCATCTCTGCCCTTTTGCAGAAAAGGAAACTGAGGTCTAGGAAGTGATTTGACCAAGATCACAGACCTAATACTAGTCACAGAGCTTACATACTAAGCCAGGTTATAGGATCAGGAAGAATTATCACAGGTCATCTAAATCAATTCTATCATTTTATAGATGAGTAAACTGAGGGCCAGAGAAGTTAAGTCCCCTGTCTATAGTCATGCAGATAATAAGTCCAAGATCTGGTCCTCTAATTTCAAAATCAGGGTGTGTTTTTTTAAACTTCTCACAACAAATCCAGGATTCTTTATATTGTGTTAGATTCCAATTGTTTTTATAAAAGTGTGTTCTTCATTACATAGTCATTCTTTATACCTGAGACCCTAAAATACATTAAATAAACTTAAAAGTTGATGGAAGAGATATAGGACTCACTTTCTCTTGACTCTAATTTTCCTACCATCAGCTTGCATTATAGATGCCACTGAAAGAAATACAGGAGGGAATATGGCAGGTAGATGGTGTTGTAGACAGAATGCCAGGTCTGAGTAAGGAAGACCTGAGCTCAAATCTAACCTCAGATACTTATGTGAGACCTCTATTTCACTCAGTTTTCTCATCTGCAATATAGGGATAATAACAGCATCTACCTCCCAGAGTTTCTGTGAGGATCAAATGAGATAATAATTGTAAAAAGCTTAGCCCAGTGCCTGGAACATTATAAGTGCTATATAAAGATAGTAGCTATTAGATTATAGCTATTATGTTCCACTCTTGGTAAACAAGAGAATTTATTGTTGATTTCCTGAAAGTCACTTCTCTCTCTGGACAACAATTTCCCCCTCTGAAAGTAAAAAAGATACCTTGATCTTATATGAAGGAAAATATTCTATGTTGATATATAAGATATTTAGTAGCAAGTCAAAGTTGAACCTCCCTCTGTACAGGTCAGTAATTAAGACCAATGCATGGGATAAAAAAGGGTTAAATGAAGATGAATTTCAAAAATTCGCAGCACAAAACTTATAGTCCCTATGAGGTTATAATGTTTTCCAAGAAACAGATGCCTTACTACAACTTGGAATGTATGAATTGGGACTTCGGGCACCAATGTTTAACACACTGAAGGTTAGCAATTAGGAAATGGAGGACAAATTCATAAAGGCAGTAATATACAATGCAGTTGAACTAATTTCTAAGGAGAAAATTTTTGATTATTCATTTGTCATTGTTTCAAATTAAGAGTTAGTAAGAAAAGGGTTGGGAAAGAGAACCCTAATTACAAGATTACTTGTAATTTTGATGGTCCCAAAAGTCAGAAATTGGACTTGGGGGGAAAAAAAGAATTTTAACCAAAAGGACATAATTCATTTTTGGGGAAAATCAGTAACATGGAAGACATGTTAACAGATTGTAGGGTGGGTGGGAAGCTTTTGGTCCACAGTCCTCTAGTCATCACTGCTTAGATTTGGAGGTTCAGTTTTTTGTCCTTTTTTTGGTCTCCAAGTACCCAAGATTCTTAAAGACTATTTGCTATCTAAGATCTGATTTCCTTAAAAAGCCAGTTACTTCAAGCCAATGATTATTGATTCTTCACTGAAATCCTTCTCCAATATATATCATGGTGGGGAGGTGATTATAGTTCTTGAAGACTTTGATAGCAATGTGCAAGGTCTGCCAGAGCATTCCAACCCTTAACGGCTTTGATAATAGCCTGCAACAAACTATCATTCAAAGCCTAATTGAGATAACTTCAGCAAAATGCATCACCAAATATTGATCAACAGATTATGAATTTGGGATGCATAGTAACTCAAAAAATGTAGTTTGGCACAGAGTTTGTGATTGGAAGTTGTAAAGTTAATCATTACACTTTTGAAATATCAGAATGACTTTGCATGAGATGCAATATTGCATCTCTCATGTTCCAAAAATCCACGACTTTTTAGTGATCCCTAATCAAATACAACTCTTCAATGTCTTAGAATGGTCACTGAGAGTTTCAGTGGCTGAAAAATTCTTGCAGTAAGTACCTCCCAATTGAGTTAGGTCAGTTTTTAGACAACAGATATTGAGTCTTCTAGCAGTTCCATTGCAAGTCCCTACAAGTTGGTGACACCTGCCATAGTTTACATTCCACCAGCATTATTTTTGATATCCAAGAGTCATCTCCATGTCACAATAGGGTATCAGAGAATGACTTTAGTGGAAATGTTTAGAACCTACTACTTCACTCTCCCTCTTCCATTTGCCATCTACAATTTCACTGTAATAAGCAAAGACAAATTAGATTACTTATATATTCTTCCCACTAGAAGCAGCTACTAATCCAAATTTATCTGGTATGTCAGTTTGTCAACTACCTTTTTTTTTAAGCAAATACTATAGGCCAGACAATGTGCTAAGTACTGGAGATATAAATACCAGTAAAAAGAAGAACAGTTTCTTCTCTCAAGAAGCTTATATTCTAATGGAGAAAGAAATAGGGGAACAAAGGAAGAGTAAATATGGCAGTGGTAGATATGGAAAAGAAAGTCAGGAGTGCAATATGGAGAAGAATGAGATTTGGTTTACCTAGCCATCCTTCTTAAAGGGAGTTTGGAGGAAGAAGCCATCCAATCAGAGGGAAAAGGCCAGAGGGGCAAAGAGTACTTCCACTATGTAAATTCCAGAGCTAGAATGAGCTTCAGTGAGTGGGAACTTAAAAGAGGGAGTCTGGAGTGTAGCCTGAAGAGGAATAAGACATTGCTGGCATGAAAAGAGCCATTCAATCAGAAAAGACTGGAGGCTTATAATTTAGGGTTCAGGTCAATAAAAAGTGTTATTGCATTCTTAATTACAAGTCATGGCATGGAAAAACATTGGATGGTGTATAGAGCAGGGAAAGGACATCTCAACAGGGCAAACATAATTCTGAATATGAGCCCTTCCCCACAAGTCTCTTTCTTTATAATATAGAGAAAATTAAAAAGTTTTGCTGACTTCACAAATGGACAGCCACAGGCCTTGGGACTTTGTTGTATTCCAGAGCCTTCCCAATCTTCCAGTTTGTTTTTGGCCTCAAGATCTGGGACAAGGGAGACTATTTGTCATCTCAACAGCCTAATACAAGAACTGGGACAGAGGAGAGCAAAGAAATGGATAGGAAGAGAGTGGAGATAGCTGTTCGATTATACTGAAATGGAGCCTGATTCTTAAATAAAGAAAGTGAAAATACAACCACACTCCTCATCTCAATGTGGAATAGTGAAGGGGTGGGAGGATATTGTTCTGCTATATCCAGCGAAAGAACTCTGGGAAATGAATGTGAATCACTACCTAGAATTCCCAATCCCTCTATTTTTGTCCACCTGCATTTTTTATTTCCTTCCTGGGTTAATTGTACAATATTTCAAAGTCTGATTCTTCTTGTGCAGCAAAATAACTGTATGGACATGGATACATATATTGCATTTAACATATACTTTAGCATATTTAACATGTATTGGTCTACCTGCCATCTGGGGGAGGGGACGGAGGAAAGGAGGAGGAAATTTGGAGCAAAAGGTTTTGCAATTGTCAATGCTGAAAAATTACCCATGCATATATCTTGTAAATAAAAGACTATAATTAAAAAGGGGAAGGGAAAGGATATTGTTCTAATAGCCCTATTCTCAGAAAAAATGTCAGAGATTCATATGTAAGAGTGTTAGACTAGTAAGCAGTCAGGCAGATTGTCAATCATTTTAGTCCTACCTACCCACACATCTTTTTGGGAGGTTCTGATTACTCTTTCATTAAGGCATAATTTTTTTTTCCAAACTCAGCACCAAATGCACCTTCTCCAAGGAGAACTTGGCCAGTCCCTCATTTTCAGGTACCATCCTTTCAGTGATGACTATCCATTCACTCTTTATTGTGTGTCCATAGTTAATTATAGGTCTCTTTCATATTAGGTTCTTGAAGGCAAGGAAAATTTTTGCTTTTCTTTATATTTCTAGAGCTTAGCACAGTGTCTACAACATAATAAGTTCATGAAAAGTGCTGTTTGACTATGGGTTTTTAATTATTTTATATCAGTAAATATGATATCGATAATTTACAAAACTCTTAAGTTAGCAAATTACATGAGGGAAGGGACTCTGTCCCTTCTAGAACATGATATATCTTCCCCTACCATCTACCACTAGTATTCTGTCCACTGTGGGTTTTCAGTACATATTTGTTGAGCTTAATTATGTGATCATAGGAATTAGAGTTGGAAAGAACCACAAATCCAACTCCCTCATTTTATAGATGAGGAAATCAAGACCTAGAAAACTGAAATAACTTCATAGTAAGTAGCACAAATGAGATTAAAACCTAGGTAACCTGAGTACAAATCAAAGATACCTTCTTTTTGTTCATTTTTTTTTTCTTTTCTGTGAGGCAATTGGGATTAAGTGACTTGCCCAGAATCACACAGCTAGGAAGCGATAAGTGTCTGAGACTAGGTCTAATTGCCCCATCCGAGGTACTTTCTACTATGCCATGAGAAAATTGAATGGCTTACACTTCTTTGTATCTCTAGAGCTCAACCCCGTGAACTCCCACAGAAGATGTACGATGGGAGTTTATTGCTATTATAGCAGTAACTACAATGCATTGTATTTAGCAGTTTGTAAAGTGCTTTACATATATTATTTCACTTGATCCTCTTGATAGCCTAGTCAGGTAGGCAGTTTAATTATAATTATCCCCTTTTTACTGATAAGAAGGAGGCTCATAGACATACACAGGCCATACAGCTAGAAAGTTGCAAAGATGAGACCTAAACTCTGGCCTTCTTAATATCAGTCTAGGACTCTTTTCACTATATCATAGTTGCTTTCCACATAGTTGATGAGTTGATGATGATGATAACAATAATGATGCTGCTGCTGATGTAGCAGCAAAACACGAAGCTCTCCTTCAATGTTCTTCTGCTCAAGGCTCTAAGGATATTTCATTCTACCTGGGTATTCTAAGGCCAGAGTGTATACCTAGGGACTTAGGTAGGATTTGCTAGGCTTGTCCAGAAAGTTTATGTGAGAATAAAGTCAAAGGAAAGGACTCTCCTTGACAATTTAGTTATCAGTTAAAGGACCATCTACCATAGAGAGAAAATAGGAAACATGGCTAGAGATAGCACAGGGCCATTTATTGAGGGGCAAACGACCTTAATTCCAGTAAAATGGATGTAAAAATAAAAAAGCAAGTTTACAGCAACCAGCTCTCAGCTGGCAATCAGTGGGTATAGAGGAAAATGAATCTAGCCTTTTGTTGGATTAACTGCTGGCCTTGTAAAACGGAAGCTGCTGGGATACGGTGCCAAGTTTAGGGCTCGCTAAATCAGGTGGAAAGTTCCGGTGCTAAAACATACTCCCAGACATTGGCTCTCTGCGACAGCAAGACAAATGGGCATTGCTGGCCCAGCCATATTTGGTGGAGAACAGCTCAGCCAGGGACACAGACTGACTCCACTCCTGCCATACCTCAAGCAGCTTTGAACTTTTTTCGACTGAACTAAATCCTCCAAGCTTCATTAAATCACGCTTTAGGACCACATTGTAGGTCCGTCACTGTTCCCAATGTTGTACGTCAAACCTGTCTCTTCACCGTCTCGGGTAATAAAATGTTTTATGATTTTGCTGGATGATTGCTCTGCATCGTTTTTATTTTCAAAATGGCACATAATAAATACCCCCATGGAGAAAAGCCTGATTTGATGGAAGACATAGAACTGGGGAGAGCCAAAAGCAATCAGGCTCACACGGGAATGACAGCACAGCTGGTCAGGGTTCTGGAGTCACCCAGTTAACAAATGTTGCTTTAGTCATTCAGAGAAAACAAAACCAGGATGATGAATCAGTGTGACCCAAATAGGTAGACTATAACTTAAGTTGATTCAACTGATTTGCTTAGATCTACCATCAATCCCCTCCATGGTATAAATTTGGCCAGCTACATATTTGGACAAAGAAATCAAGCCAACAAATTTTTTTAATTAATTAACCAATGCCAATTAATATTCATTACAGGAACAATTAATAAATTAATTGTTTCTTTTTCCATAGAGCTATAAGTTCCAAAGCCTAACTCAGTGATTCCCAAATCTATACTTGAGAGTTTGGCTGCAAACATTCTCAAATAATACAAAGAGAAAGAAAAAGGACAACTGTGAAAACAGAAAAACATTAGATAAGGAACTCATCAATCAGTTTAGATTGTTTAAAACAGATGGACAGATGATAGAAGCAAGGGCAGATAATAGAGAATAAATACCAGAAAGTGTTTAGCCCAAATGGGTAGAAAACCAGAAACAAATGATGAAAGTTATTAAAAAAACAGAATGAATTTTCTTAAAAACTTCTTAACAATTAAAGCTTTCCAACAGTGAAATGGACTATCTCATTAAGTAATGAGCTTCCCCCCTCACTGGAGCTCTTCACATAAAAGCTGGATACTTACTTGTTGAGTATTTTGTTGAGGGAATTCATGTTAAAGGGTAGAGTAGACTAGTTTTTTGTGAAGTCTCTCTCAATTCAGATCTGTAGTTCTGGGAATCATTCATGCAGTAATAATTTAGTAAGCACTTACCATATGCAAAATTATCACTGGGACAGTTAGAATATGATGAATACATAGTCCCCCAAAGCACTTATAATCCAACAGTTCAAACTGGCTCCTTGCATTTTTGTTATTATTAATCATAATAATTATTAAATTTTGATGTATATATAATTTAATCAATAAGGCTACTCTTTATACCAGTGAAGACTAAAACCTATCCTCAACTTCCCATTCTGTGTGATTCCTGTCCATATCTTTTAATAATTTTCTACCAATGAAGGGAAGGCCTTCTAGGTCTTTTGAGAATACTAGTGTAGCACTTCAGACTTCAATCTAATATATCTTATCCTTACTGGCCCATCTCTTTTTCCAAACCCACATTTCTTGATGATATCTCATATGGAATTTCTTCCATGCAAATCATTGTTGGTAATATGCTAATCCCTACTTACACAGTTTATGAAGTAAAAGAGAAACAAGGATGACTACTTCAAGTACGAGGTTCACAGTTCATGATAAAGTGAAAAAGAGCAGGGAACCTAGAGTTAGAAGGGCTGAATTCAAATCTTAAGGTAGATATTATCTTTGTGATATTGCAGAAGTCTTGACTTACAAGAGAACTTCAGTTTCTTTATCTTTAAAATGAGGCAATTGATAATGATCTCCAAGGTCCCATATCTGTGTTTTTGTGATTTATGATCCCCATTATCCTCTAAGATCTTTATTATAGTCAGATTCTTTGTTATACAAATTTAGATATCAATGTATTATACTGTTATCAGTAGATTTCTGATACTGGATGGGGAGGCTTTTGTGAGTACTAGTTCTGTGTCTCAATATTACTATTTAAAGCAAAAGGATGCCATCATATTTGTTTCTTTTTAATTAAGATCATTTTAAATCTTATTTTCCTTTTTTCTTTTCTTTTCTTTTTTGTTTTACATTTCTAAGGTAATGGCAACTTTTCACTTGCAGAGGCCCATCTATCTCATCTATGGTATTGTGAGAAAACAAGCAGTAATGATTGCAGAGTAAGTAGAATATAATTTATCGATAAGCTAATTGTTCTCTAGTACTTTGTTTTGTCTTTGTCATATCACTCAAATTAAAGCAAGTTGTCTTTTTCTAGAAATCTCAGTCCCAATGTAAGATAGTTTTATCAGTTTGTGGGAGGGGGGAGATTTATCTTAAGTAAATGATCTAGAGAACATCCTACAAACAAGGGTATTAGGTGCTATCTATGTAGCAAAGTGTTTCCTAATCAAAAATCCTCAAGAGAAAACTCATTCCTATTCAACAAAATCTTATTAAACACTCCCATGAGCCAGATGTTACTTTACTCTGGAGATGGAATAGTGAAGGGGAGAAAACAGAGATAGCCCCTGACTTTGACAAGTTTAGAATATAGTGAATAGGGCATGTACATAAATAACTATAAGTTAAATGATACATCAGAGGAGAGATCACATACAGTGATAGAAGATTTAAGAGAAGAATCATTTTGAGTTGGAAAAGATTTCAGAGAAATTGATTTGAAACCCATTTCATCTGAGTTCAAAACCTTGCTCTACTGCTTATTACCTAAGTGAATTTGGGTAAGTCATTTAATATCTCTGGGTCACAGTTTACTTCTCTGTAAAATTACAAGATTGGATTAGATAATAGCAAAGAGCCTTTATAGCTCTAAAATATATGATCCTATGAGTAGACACCCAGAATGGGCCTTAAAAGGAATGAAGATAGGTTCATTCCAGGTTTGGAAGATGTAATATATTTGCACATGAAAGTGGGAAAGGGCAGAAAGAGATTAAAGAGTGGAAACATCTCATTTGGACCAAGTTACATAGTTCATAAAGAAAAAGAGTGTAAGAAATCTCAAAAGGTAATTTGAAACCAGATTCTAGAAAGCTTTGAATTTCATATTTAAAAGTCTAAGTTTTGTTTGATAGCCAATAAAATCCCTGAAGACTTTTGTATAAAATGACCTTATCTATGTATTAGGAAGATTATTCTGGAAATCGTGGGAAGGATAGATTGGGTGGGCAGAAACCGTCTTGGCTTGCAACCAGCAGAGTACTTATCTAATACGTTCTTTTTCCCACTGGGGGTGAAAATAAGAATGTCATCTAATTAGGGCACAATGTGTTGGTCAAGAAAATCTGCCAACACCTAATTAATCAAGTACTAAAAAAGTGTATTAGCCAATTCAAAGGGCATAACCAAATATACCCAATGTCCAAGGTTGTGGCTTTTGCTTGTCACAAGCCATAAATCTAGACCTACATATAAATCTAGCCTGATGTACATCTATGCTTCCTGAATCCTATTCAAACTATCTGAACCAGAGGATGATGGTTACAGATGATGATCATAATCAAGTCTTAACAGTTAATGAAAAAGTGCAAGTTGCTTCTTTTCTTAAAAAGAGAGAGAGAGAGAGAGAGAGAGAGAGAGAGAGAGAGAGAGAGAGAGAGAGAAGAAATGAAAAAAAGGAAAAGAAAGGAAAGGAAAGGAAAGGAAAGGAAAGGAAAGGAAAGGAAAGGAAAGGAAAGGAAAGGAAAGGAAAGGAAAGGAAAGGAAAGGAAAGGAAAGGAAAGGAAAGGAAAGGAAAGGAAAGGAAAGGAAAGGAAAGGAAAGGAAAGGAAAGGAAAGGAAAGGAAAGGAAAGGAAAGGAAAGGAAAGGAAAGGAAAGGAAAGGAAAGGAAAGGAAAGGAAAGGAAAGGAAAGGAAAGGAAAGGAAAGGAAAGGAAAGGAAAGGGGAAAGGAAAGGAAAAAGGGAAAGGAAAAGGAAAAGGGAAAGGAAAAGGAAAAGAAAAAGGGAAAGGAAAAGAAAAAAGGGAAGGAAAGGAAAGAAGGAAGAAGGAGGAAGGAAGGAAGGAAGGAAGGAAGGAAGGAAGGAAGGAAGGAAGGAAGGAAGGAAGGAAGGAAGGAAGGACAGAATGAGATAGGGAGAGAGAGAGAGAGAACAGTAATAAAAAAGACATTAACGTGGTGAATGAGGTATAAAATGTCACACAAGATAGATCTATTTTTCATTCTTCAAATGGGGCATGTAAAATACCCCTACTTCTCTATAAGTTTGACTTATTCCTCCAACCTGTTCCCATTAGTAGGTTTAAGTTCCCAAAGATAAATTATCCCTTTACATTCAAAGGTAACCCTACTCACCACCCTATCTCTTAAGCCCCCCTCCAATGTGTTTTCTATCTACACAACCAGCCATTCACTATAATGATATTTTTGTATCTTAAACATAACCAACTACTCTCTAATGAGAGAAAAGAAATAATAATACAAACATATTAGAATATATATATATAATTAGATTGTATTCCCTCACCAATATACTCAGTAGATATAAAAAAGAGTAGGTACATGTCTATAGAAATCTAGAAGGGAAACATGAAAAGTCATATGCATGGGATAATTCACAACCCTAGTCTTCAGGTTTCAATGTTATTGGTCTGTTTGGGAACATCTGTATCATACCAAAAAGCTTCTGCCTCCCTACTCCTGCTTGAGTATTGAATTTCATTACTCTTCATTCTGTACTAGAATATAGACCTTACATGTTCTTTCACTTAACCAACACCCTTAAAGAGCATGTTTAGA
Source organism: Sminthopsis crassicaudata (assembly GCF_048593235.1). Classification (NCBI taxonomy): domain Eukaryota; kingdom Metazoa; phylum Chordata; class Mammalia; order Dasyuromorphia; family Dasyuridae; genus Sminthopsis; species Sminthopsis crassicaudata. Next base: position 89,329,628 of record NC_133619.1, on the reverse strand, counting down.
AAGTATTAATTCTTAATGTGACTATCAGTTCTCTTTAAGCTAGAGAACTACATAGATCATCAAATTGTCTATCTTTGACCAGCTGGGCCAATTATTCTCTCACTCAGATGCTGTACTGCACAAACAGAATAAAGTTCACAGAAACATTGCTCTAGAATGCCATGATACAAAAGCCCAGTCGACCATTCCTTCTCAAGCCACAGGTGGCAAAAGGGAGCAAAAATGTCTTAAGAAAAGCTACCTTTTTCTCAGACTCTCAGTGATGTTGAAAGCAATAGCTATCACTGGAGCTTTTGGCCAGTGAACTCAATTATTGCTCTCTGTACAGGAATCACTCAGTCTGAGGCTCCTATCTTCATAATGCTTCTAACTGCCACAATTCCATGGGAGCAGCTCCTCAGCCCTCCCTACTGTGTTTTCAATGCTTCCTCAGTTCCTCTTATTCTCCTGCTGCTATACAGTCTGTTTTAACTCTGCTCTTTAAAAGTCACAACTCTCCAAATTTCTCCTCTCAAATAGTTCTTTTTTAATCATATCTTGGTCTCCAAAGTGAGAAATTATGTGATTTCTCATTTTCTTGCTTTTACCCATTTTAGTCATAAAAATCTTTATGCAAATTAGCTGACAATCCATCATTTCAGCTCTCTGAAGTTCACAACACAGTCTTATCTCTTTTGTACCTTTGGAACTGTGTTTCTTTACATGTACAGATCTCTAGTTTTTAATAAATAAAAGATCTTCCTCTGCCTCTTTATATTTTTAACTGTTCCCACAAAAGCAAGGTGTCAGTCTACCTTGCTGACAAGTGCCAAGTCCTCAAATGTACACCATAGATCATTTGCTCTCTGAAACTGTCCAAATCTCATCTCAAAGTATTTTTTCATACACATAAATTAACAGTTTAAAATAAATTTCTTCTTCTAGTCATGTGAAACATCAAAATGTTCAACCATAAAAGCAACAATATCTTACATCTTTTGACACTCAATATAAATCTCTTCCTTTATACAAAAATACATTTCTTGTCCTTTTCATTATTAACTGCTTATGAAAAGGACCTAAGGAAGATTAGTATACTTTGCAGAAAGAACTTATTGGTAACTAGGAATAAACTTTTTCCTAAATATTCTCACATTGTATCTTCGCAACCCAGAAATGAAACCATCAAATTTGGCATAGTAAAAGAATGACTGCCCCCTTTGTTGTACTTCTAAAATCATAGTTCTTGCATCATGTTTGCAATGAGGCAGTTCAACATCACCAAGAGTCTACTTCAGAATCTCTCAGTATAACAACTCTGTTTTTTTCTTTTTTTCTGCTGCATACTTTTCTTATTTATTCTTTTTTTCCTTTTCATCCCTCTCCCAAGCAGGCTATAGTTAGATGTGCATGTGCATACACACACATACATACATACATACACATATATAGGATAGATATATGCATATGGAAAGACACCCATAAACATGCACCCAAATATACATACATATATATATATACACATATGTATTCATAGCCACCCATAGACCCACACAAATATATATATATAGAGAGAGAAAGAGAGTTATATGCACACATATACATATATATATACATATATAATAGGTACAAACATACATATATTTATCCATATGCAAACATGCATCTAAAACAATCTTAGCATGGCTGCCATATAATGTAGACTTCTCTCTTGAATGAATCTTTAAATTCGATTTTGTCTAAGATCAATGATTACTAGCCATACTTTTTTTTCTAATAGATTTTACTCCTGTTCCTTGTATATAAAGTGTTTGTATATATCTTTTCTTTCCTATCCCTGCTAACTTTTCTGCTTTCATTCTGTTTCTTAACTTGCCTTGCTATTACATAACTCCCCTCACCCATGGATCCCTCCCTTGTTTTCTTTCCTCACCCTTTGCTTCCCCTTCTGCCCATCTTTACTCCTTTATTTCTTTATAGATTTTGGAGAGTGCTATACCCTTGAGGATGTATAGATAGTGTTGCCTATATACCTACAACCATTCCTGATGTAAGTAGGTTTTCAGAACTACCAGCCCTCCTCCCTCCTCTAATGCCTCAATATCTATTCTTCCCCTACATTTAATTTATATAACATAATTACTATTTTTTACTTTTTCCTAGGCAATTTTGCTTTTTGAAGTCAGATCATATTCAACTCTGCCCTAATCTTCTTTAGAGCTACCCAATTGCTTATGTCGACTTTAAATATATGGTATACATTTCCATGTAACAAACATAAACAATTTATCCATGTTAAATTCTTTTAAATTGATCTTTGATACTGACTCTTCTATGTTAATTTTTCTATTGAGTTGTTATGGTTTGGTTGAAAGAAAGCCCTGAAAATCTACAAATTCATTGAATGTCCTTTTTTTTCATTCAATATTATGGATAACTTTCTGAATGATAACTTTTTGGTTTCAGTTCTAGTTCTTTTCATTGCCAGTATAGATGATTCAGGACCTTCAATCTTTTATTGTGGCTGCTAAATCCTGTACAATTCTAATTGTAGTTCCAGCATATTTAAGTTGTTTTTTCTTGTTTCTTGCTATTTTTTTCTTTGATCTGGGGATTTAAAAATTTGTCAATAATACTCCTATGTGTTTTCCACAAAGGAGTTCTTTGAGGTGATGATCAGTGGATTTTTACTATTTCTATTTTCCCCTCATGTTTGATCACTCCAGGACAATTTTCTTGGATTATTTCTTGCATTATTGTGTTGCGGTTCTTTTTTGTTCACAGTTTTACGGTAATCCTATTATTCTTATTTCTCTTCTTGATCTTTCTCCAGATCTGTTATTTTTCTTATAAGATGTCTCATATTCTATTCTATTTTTTCATTCTTTATATTCTGTTTTGTTATTTCTTGGAATCTTATAGCTTCATTGATTTTCCCTTGCCCAATTCTAATTTTCAAAGAGTTGTTTTCATCTTTAAGACTCTGTATCTCCTTTCCTAGTTGGTTAACTTTTTTTCAAAATCTTGTGGTTTTTTTCTCAATCTCTTATTTGATTTTTATGGGGTTTTTTTAGTTCTTCTATGAATTCTCTCTAGGCAAGGAACCACTTAACATTACTCTTTGTTAAGAAGAAGCTTTTTTTTTTTTTTTAACTTCATCATCCTCCTCTGAAGATGAATCCACTTTTATTATTCCCATAGTAAGTTTCTATGGTCAGATTCTTTCTTCTTTGATAATTCATTTTTGTAAATGAGTATTAGTGTAAGGACCTCTAATTGTGGGGTAGAGAGATGATACTTCTAATGTCATTTCAGCTCTTCCCTCTGACCTGGAATCCCAAAACAAAAGGATCCCCCCCTCCTACAAGTGTCTACAGCTAGCAGAATCCCTGTCCCACTGTTTCTGCACTCCTGGTATGTTGGGTCCTTTTCCCTCAGGGAGGCATCTCTGCAGCACAACATTTCCTATAAACCCAGATTTGCTCTGTCTTCCTGGGCTCAGACTCCTGACTTAGCATATAATCTGTTTGTGTTTCTGAGGTGAAAGTTTCTGAAAGTTCTTGTGAAGGCTCCAGTCAAACCTAAATATTCCTAGAGGTCCCCACTTGGTGTTTCTGTGGAGCTAGCCTAGATGTATTTGCACTTCACATAGGCTATGCCCTAGTCTGAGGTCTTTCTGTGGATCTTATGTCGTGACAGGGGACCCATGTTCTTGACTTTTCACTAGTTTATGTTGACCCTGAGATGCAAATTTGTTCTTTCTGTGGGAGAAATATGGAGACTATACCACATTGTTCCACTAGTGATGAAAAAGTCATATAGAATGATTAAAATACTGTATAGCCAAACCAGTGAGAAAGTATGCCACGAGATAGAGAATCGGATTGGAGGGTCCTGCCAGTGACAGATTTTTGAGGGAAAAACCCTGAGATCTTAGGAGCTAGTTTCTGAATTTTTGACTTGACTTGACTCTCTGGCTCCATAGGTACCACAGACAAATAGCTTGCCTGATACCTGTGTCATATTTCATTTTATTCCTTTTGTTTTATTTAATTGGTCATGAGTAAAGATACTTTATACAATTAAGCTAAGCTTCTATAGTTATTTCCATTATAGCACATTTACATGATGCATTGAGTAGAAATGCCATAAAGCAAAGTCTCCTAGTATGTGAAGCTTAAATTAATATTCAAATTTAATAAATCCACATTGACCACAACTCCTGGATGAACAAGATGAGTGGCCACCCCTTCCCAAGGGATAGAACTATGAGATAAAAATATCATCACCCTGAAACCATAGCAAGATTGGTTCTTCCCAAACACCCATTAGTGTTGGGTGAAGCAATCAACTATTCAGGTGATAGGATTATGAGACCATTGGTACTTAAATGTCTAGGTAACTAGATAAAAAAGCCTCATAATAATCTATATTTCTAAATTATTTTCTTCTTCCTCACAAGATTAAATTGAACAATCAAGATGACTAAGACTTTGCCCTAGATTCCAGTATTCTAAGAGGGAATATTATCAATGCTCTTTCTACAGTATCACCACCTCTACCTTTGCCCTCAGTTCTGGCTGCCCAGTTGAACTTGATCCATCACCTAACATCATATTTCCATCTTCAGGGTTCCATACCTCTATACTCTTCTCCGACAGAATCTTCCCACCAAGATTTGAATGGCTATTTTAACCCCAATGAGTCACATGCCCTGGGGACCCACACTTTGCAAGAATCCCAGGATAAGTAAAGAAGGAGCACAGTGGGGTGAGCAGTGAATAAAATTCACCATTAGCTACACTAGCTGTACTATATGCCCATAGCATTCCCCCAGTCACTGTCTTTCTCTGCCGTCACTTTCTGTTGCATTCTTTGGAATATTTGCCAGTTTGGGGATGTTGAGAAAATGGCTGGATTTAGAACCAGAGAACTTTAGTATGCATTTTGATTCTGCTACTTATTTCCCATATGACTTTGTATTTTTGCCACTGTGCCCTCTAAAAGTCTCAATAATAAAATAAAGGGGTCTAGATATCTTTTAAAATCTCTTCCAGCTCTGTGCATATGATTCTTTGATAATAAATCTATTTCTCAATTTTTGCACTTTTAGTGTTTACTGAAATCTAGTTTTCTTCTGAAGAAACCACATGTTAACAAATCAACAAGCATTTGTTGAATATTTATTCCAGATACTGTGATAACTGAGTATATTTAAAAAGTTTAAAACAGTCTCTATCCTTAAGAAGCTCGCATCCTAATGGGAAGACAACATGAACCAACTACATACAAACAATAAATATATGGGCTAATGTAATCTTAGAGAAAAGGCACTGGAATTAAGGGGAATTAAGAAAAGTATAGATGAGGTGAAATAGTATTGAAGGTATGGGAGATGGCCAGTGAAAACATAGAGTAGGAAAATGAGCCATCTTGTCCAAAAATTAGTAAGACCAGTGTCACTGGATCATAAAGCAAATGAAAAAGAGTAAAATGAGAGCCAGGAAATGTAGGAAGGGTCCAGAGTATTAATGACTTTAAAAGTCAAAAAGAGGATTTCTCTCTAAGATTGGGTTGCTCCTTTCTCACACACAGGGCCAGGAATAAAATATGGCCTAATTCCAGATCCTCAGTTTGCCATAATTATTCAGTAGCCATCTCTCCTTTAAAGTTTATTCTATGCTGTCAAGCTCCTTTTTATCATCTATGGACTCCCAGATCACTCTTCCTCCCTTTAAATAAATTCAGTGACTGTATCATTTAAAGCAAATTCTTATCTATCCCAACCCCTATCCTTTTCAAACAAACTGACTTCCCAGTTTCTCAACCCTATTAATTTCCTCTCTTCATGCTACCTCAACCACAAACAGTAACAGTCATACATTAGGCACGTTGCCCCACCACACAACTTAAATTTTCTAACATGCTAGTTCTTAGTTATGACTCTGACCCTCTATATATACTTTCTGGCAGCTCATTTGAAACTGGATGAGTGTTATCCCTTGGCACAGTACCAACCAAGTGTATTGCTCTCCCCTTTGCCATTGCCTCTGGCCATGGTGCTGACAGTAGCACTTTTATAGCATTTGCCACATTCCACCTCATGTTACTTATTTGTGTGCATGTGTTGTCTCTCCTACTATATTATAAGCACCCTGACAGCAAGAAAATATGCCTTCTTATTCTTATTTCCCACAGTGCCTAGTATAGAGGTATGCAGATAGTAGAACATGTGATGAATGTTTAAGGGAAGGAAGGAATGAAAAAGAATATTGAATCTGCCTACAAACTATAAAGCGATTTAAGGATTCTCTTAAATGCTCCCTGCTGAGTGTAAACTAATGACTGGAAGGAGGAAACATGAAATGATTCTGCCTCCTTTGAAGACCTGGAAATACAAAAGAATTTGTTAGGTAGGGAGTATAAACCAAAACTTGGATAAAATGATCCATTTCATGTATCTGTTACAGAAAATTGAGTCAGATTCCTCTCTTCAAATGATTTCTTCTCCTATCCAAGATTAATTGCAATATTCTCTTTTCCTGGTCTCTAAAGGCAGTGTTTTTAATAACTTAGATATGCTGATCACTCATCTAAGAGAAACTAGTGGAAGTTTGCAAATTCTTACTAGAGACTCTCTCTACAGAGACTTTCTGGCATTGGGCAGAAGCAAGAGAATCATCCTTCCTCCCCTTTGAAAGGAATGGAAACTGGGGTCCTGTCAACTAAATGAACCTTTTCTTTGAAAGGCTAACAAATGACAAAGTCTTGGTTGAAAAAGAATTTTGGTTGCTTGCCTACCCCCTCATAGCACAGGCTGTCCTTATCAAACCACCTCTCAAAGGGCCCCTAGCTTCTCAGTAACCTTTTCAACATCTCACTCAACTTGATCAATAGCTTTCCATTAGTACTTTCAGAACCCGAGGGAAAGGAATAGATGGAAGTCGGTGAGAAAGATGACAAATATTAGAGTCACCCAAAGGCAAATGACCATTTTATACAGAAGCTCTGGGAGAGAAATTCAGCTTGAATGTACAAATTTCCCAAAAAGGAGTGAGTGGTTTTGTCAGTCTCCTGAGTTCTGAGCTGACTATCAGCTATTCAAGTATTAACCTATCTTTTCCTTCCTTTCTTTGAAGAATGAAAGCTCTTTATTAATATCTCTCTCCTGAGAAACTCCTAGAAACAGGGAACCTAGAAACTGCTCTCTATGACTGAGATGTATATACCAGTCTGTTCACAGATAAACCCAATATACATATATACACCCAGGCAAACATACATACACTATGATTTTATTGGAAATCCAGGTCTATAAATACCAAACAGAAAATGATATATATATGAATATGTATTTTAAGGCTCCTTTAGAATTACTTGACTTTTATAAGTACCTGTTTTAAATAGGTAGCTTCCCAAAGAGGGATATTATGATATTATGACTTTAAATTGCTTATATATATGCATGACATTGGAAAGAACCTTAGAATTCATCTAGTCCAACCATTTAATTTTGCTAATTAAGAAAATGAGCTCTAGAAAGAAGATATTGTTTAATCAAAATCACATTAACTACTTAGTTTCAGAGAAAACACTAGACCAAAGATTCCTGACAACTCTCTGGTGCTCTTTCCAGTGGATCTGGGCATGTTAGAAGGTGAAGAGGAAGAATCAGATGGAAAGGATGGAATCAAAGATACAAGAAAGAGAGAAAATATATATGGTGAATTTCTGGAAAAGATTGAAAAGGATATGATCAAGGAAACAGGTTGTAATGCAATGGAATTACGATCAACAACATTCAGTTTGGACACTTCTATTATCAGAACATTACTTTAGTATTTTTTGGTGGTCACATATAACTGCTGACTCATTTTGATCTTGAAGTTCACTCATACCTTAGATTGTTTTTCATTGTCCAGCAATTGAAGGAAAAAGGGTTCTAACTCAGTGAAATAGTACCATTTTATATTTGTAAAACATTGCCACTCTTTTATGTGGATCTTTATTTATTGAAGGGACACTTGTGAGAAACACAGGGAAAAGTAGCTTAAGGAAAATCACAAACACTTCTGAGGATTTGAGAGATAACCATCCTTCAAATAAAAGGACTTAGAAAATGTGAGTGAAAGAAGCACTAAAGATTAATATTAGAGGTGGCTAAAGTGCTTTGTTTTCCATTATCTAATTTGAAAATGATTCTTTTCAAGATTTTGGAGTTTATTGCTGGGAAATGCTGAATCAAAGATGTGTTTGAGCACAGTGGGGAATTTTATTAAATATTTGTGTCAGTAATAAAAGTTGCCCCCCACATGCAGAATAGGGATGCCATTATAGGCTTCGAAGGTAGGCAGAATAGACTTTTCTAGCATCTTCTTGTCTATAAGAAACTTTAATTCCTGCTAAAAGGAAAAGGAGATTAGAGCTAGAGCCCACCCTTTTGCTCTTTTCAAAAAAAGGGGTACAAGATTTGAATTACATCTGCTTCATTGAATATTATTAGTCTAGGGTATGTAGTTTTAAGATTCAAATGACGTGTTTGATTTCTGTTTCTCAAGAGGAAAACAAGGGCCCTACATTTTATATCTATGTCATCTCCTTTTCTACAAATGCCAAATCCACAATGAACACTAATAGTAAATAGTAAAAAAATAAATAAATAAATTTATTTAAGTTAAATAGCAAACAGAAATCAGAGAAAGTATACTTAAGAAAGCATATATACACATACATGTACACACATATTTGTATATACATGCACATTGTACATACACACATATGTATATGCATATATATGTACATATGTATGTATATATATGTATATATATAGGTATCCATGTATTATAAATAAAAAAAATTTCCCATTGAAAGCAAAGCATCTTAGTTTAACCATAAGAAATAATCCCAGTTTTTACCCAGGGGAAATTCCCTAAAGTATGCAATGTAACAAGCTAGGGATAAGAATATAATAGAGGTTACTAGCTCCTATCATGTTAGCTTAGTCACAGGATCTTTTTCTCTCTTAAGTTACTGGAAGTAGGATTGGGACCATCCATTTTATCTCTCAAAGCTATAAGTCAAAAGAGCCAAAAGTGACTCAAGAGAGCAAAATGACTGCTAGAGTAAAAAGAGTAGATTTCTCTTTTCTCCAGCTCTCAGTACCTCCACCCTAACCCCCTCATGGAGGCACACACTGATTTTTCACCAATGGATAGAAAATCTCCAATCCAGTGGGCTTCTAATGGTTTGAAGGCCTCAAATGATATGTCACAAAAAAAGGTGAATTTGTGATTTTTCAGCTAAATTAGAAGTGAATCGCTACAAATAAAAAAGCCCTGATTTTAAAAGAGTCATCAAGAAACAAGATGTGAAAGAGGATTCTGGCAAGTTGACAGTGTAGGCAGAAAATTCCAAATTCTCCAGATTTCTCCCACAAACAAAACAAAATAACACCTCACTGAGAATGTAGAATGGTAAAAGTAAACAAGAGTTGGGGCAGAATAGTGATCCACCTAGGATAACCAGAGAAGATGTGAAAAAAGATAAAAGGAGGGAGATTTGGTTTCTGTGAAATTTAGACACCTCCAGACTAGCTTCACTGAAACAGCAAGCTGGAAGCCCTGGGCATACTAGGTTTGGAAGATAGCCTCAGCTTCAGCCTCAGCCACAGTAATTTTCACTTCCTGGACAGTGTGAAGAATCAAGAGTTTGAGCTGAGAAAGACTGGAGGAACCCCTGCTGAGAAGAGATGCTGGGCCCCACTGTGCTTCTGAGACATGTGCCTGAGTGAGAAGGAACCAGCTCAATCCTCATATGCAAAAGAAGCAGTGGGGTTAGGATGATGCAGGCACTTACAGGAGAGAAGAGCTCTTAGTTTCAGTTCCAGGCCAGAGGAAGAACTTAGGAAGGACCTGAAGTCAAAGGAATCATTTTTCATCCCCCAAAAGTACAGATGATTACAACAAGCTGCTATAAATAATTTTTAATGAGCAGGAAAATGGGAAAAACTAACCACAACTAACAAAAAGTTACTGGGATTCATCTTCAGAAGATATGATTTAAAAAAAAAGCCTCTCCTATTCCCTAAGACATGTCAAATGTTCACTTGTCCAAAAAGAATTCAGAGAAGAACTTTTAAAAAAAACTTTAAAAGTCAGTTGAGAGAGAGTAAGAGAGTTTTTTTTAAAGTAGAAACAGTCCAAGAAAAACAAGATTATGAGAAGAAAGAAAAAAGAGATCTATAATCTTAACCAAAAAAAATGACTCCTTGAAAATTAGACTCAGGCAAGAGTAAGCCAGCAAATTTATGAGACCAAGAAACAATAAAACAAAATATAAAGAACAAAAAGATAGAAGAGGATGTGGAACGTCTCATAAGAAAAGCAAGTGATCAAGAAAACAGATTGAAAAGAGAAAACTTAAGAATAATTAAACCTGAAAGCTACAATCAGAAAAAGGAATCTTGGAACAATAATATAAGAAATAAATTTTAAAAGTTGTCTTGAAGTGTTAGCACAAGAAGAGAAAATAGAAAAAAAAATCCACTGATCACTATCTGAAAGAGATCCTACATGGAAAACCTATAGGAATATCATAGTCAAATTCTGAAATCCCTAACTCAAAGAGAAGATATTATGAGCAACAAGAAAAAAATAATTCTAATAAGGCAGAACTACAATTAGAATCACACAAGACCTAGCAGTGGCTACACTAAAAGACTGCAAATCGTGGAACATGGTATGTCAAAGAGCAAAAGAATTGAAATTGCAGCCAAAAATATCATACCCAACAAAGTTAAGCATAATCCTGAATGGAAAAAACAGACATTCAGTGAATTGCTAGACTTTCAGGATTTTGTTCCAAAAGATCTGAACTTAATACAAAATTTGACATGCAAGATCCAAGAGAAATATAAGGTAAACATCAAAGACTAATTACAAGGGACTCAATAAGTACAAACTGTTTACTCTTTATGTGTGGAAATATAAACTGTATGTCTAAGATTGTCGTTAGTAATTGAGTAGTTCAAAAGAAAGATTGGGTAGAACTGAGTATAATGTGATTCTAAAAAACAAAGCAGTGTAGAAAAAAAAAGTAAAAGGAATAATTATCTTATGCAAATTAAATGTGAGAAGAACTGACACTGAAGAATTAGATGAGGAGGCGGCCTGGTAGTTCTGGAACCTTACTCTCATCAGGAATGGGTTAAAAACAGAATAATACATCTATATTTAGAAGGATATAAATTTTTTCTAAATTCATAAAGACATTAAAGTAGGGAGGGGGAGATAATAAAGGAGGGATTTTTAGAGGGAATCCTACTAATATCAGATCTGGATTTTTAAAAAAGCAACTTACTTAAAAAGGAATAAAAGTCTTCTAAAATTATAAAGAAATAAGAGGTTAAGAAATAGGATAATGGAGGTATGGAAGGATGTGTAGATTAACAGGCAGCAGATAAAAAAGAACATATATATATATATATATATATATATATACATGTATATGTATATACATATATATGTATATGTATACATATATATAGTTATAAAAGTTCTCTATATTCAGATAGAAACAAGATGTAAGGGGATTGGGTGGGGGGAAAGAATAAGGGAAAGATCCTGGAGGAGGTAAGGATAGGTTAAATGACAGAAGAGCAAGGGAGTAAGTAGAAATAAATCAGAGGAATCAGAAAAGAATAGAAAATAAGAGATATATAAAAATGTAAAATGAAGATCAAGAGTAGAATATATTAAGTTAAAAAAAGTTGGGGTGGTAATCATGATCTCAGACAAACTTAAAGCTAAAATAGATTTTAATTAAAAAAAAAGAAAAATGGGAAACTAAACAGTATGTTAGCCATATTAATATTGTTTTCAACTATTTAGAATAACTAGGCAGTATAAAATTGTAATATCGCTATGGTGTAAGAAATGATGAGCTGGAGGATTTAGAAAAATATGCAAAGACTTGGAGTCATAAAGGAAGATATTATCTACCCTCAGAGAAATAGACAAATTAATATAATACAGTTTTACACAGATGAATATGAATATATATGTGTATAAGTATGTATGATCATAGATATCTATGTATATATATATGGGTATGTATCTTATATAAGTATATATAAGTGTGTATATCCTAATTAACTGTGGCTTTCTTGGGGAGGTGAGAATTAAGAAAGAAAGAATAAAGTAAAAAGTACATAGCAAAGAATAAAAGAAAATCTACTGGGAAGCAAAGAAAAAATGGATAGCTCCAAACACAAGGTGTAGTATTTATTAGCTAGGCTTTCTTGAAATGAAAATTCATTGCTTTATATTTTGAATCTTCTCTTATGTTCTGCTGGGAACATGGCAATTTTTTATTCTTTTTCTATTTTGTATTTAAGTTTTAAATAAATTAATTATTTTTTAAAAGGAATCAATCAGTGATTTCATGATTCAAGCATAAAGTTAGATACTCTTTTCAGGGAATACCTTTTAGTAATTCATTCCTCTTCCTTGTTTTCATTTGCTTAATAAAGCCAATTTTCAGAAAAGCCTCTCTGCTGTGGGTTTTTTGTTTGTTTATTTACTTTAATGGAATATATATTGCCGGTTTATCTCTCTCCGGGAAAATACTGACTGCATTTCTAGGCTTATACTAAATCATTGAATAGCAAATATTTTATTCCCTATTAAAGGAATTTTAGCCTTTAGTGAGCAGGTAGATGAACTATTGGGAAGCAGAGGAAATAAGGAAAATATATTAAATTTTGACATCCTTGAAACTGGCATGTGGGTGGAGATCTACCTGAGAGAAATGTGATATGGTGGAATTAGACTGAATTAGGAATCTAGATACCTGAATTCTTATGTCAACTTAGCTTCTATTCATTTTCTCATCAGTGAAACGAAGGAGCTAGATCAGTGGTATCAAGATGAAGTGGAAATGAATCCCTACAGACCATATATTGTCTTAGAAAAATCACAAATTTTGTTAAATTTTGTTACCTATTTCTTCATATAATTTTAGTCTGGTTGAGTCAATTGTCATGAGCCTCAGGCTACATTTTAAAAACCTCTGGACTAGACTAGATGGCCTTTGAGGGGGAAAAAAAGAAGCAATATGAGAAGTCAACGCTCAAGAAGATATTTAAGAAGTCAAATTTGGAGAAGTTGACAAGGTAAGCTAAAGAAAGAAGTTATTTACAAAAGTCAGAAGAGGAAAGTCTACAATGCTGAGATTCAGGAAAAGAGAAACAAAAAGAAGGTGATCCAAATTAATACAGCAGAGAAGCTAACAGAACATAAGCATAATAAATGCTAACTGATTAGAGAATTAGTTACTTTAAAGAGCACCTTGCTCGATAATGCAGCTATAATATGACAGAATAGAATCCCTTAGCTAAAAAAGCTTAATATGGCCTCAGTGGTCCAAAAGTTTCAATCAATTAATGAACAAACATTCATAAAACATTTATTATATACCAAAACAAAACAAAACAAAACCTGTATTAGGCTTTAGGGATGCAAGTACCAAGAATGAAACAATCTCCACTCACAAGGAGTTTACATTCAAATGAGAGACAAATTCATACATAAAAAATATTCAGCATAAAATTAAAGTGAATTAATAGAAATATATATAAAGTACTAAAATCCAAGATAGTTTGGAAGGAGAGCAATAACATTTGAGGGAATCAGAAAAGATTTCATGCAGAAGTTAATGTTTAAGCTCATCTGAAAAAAAAAGAGGGATTTTCTAAGTTGGTAGTGGGGAAAAATAGCGTTCCAGACATGAGCAATCCAAGGGAAAGACACAGATAGTATATAGAGGATAGTATTGAGGAATAGAAAACACCAGTTTGGCCAGAACACAGAGTGTGGGAAGAGGAGCAATCTCCAATGAAAATAGAAAGCTATATTGGGTTCAGTATATAAAAAGTTTTTTAAAAACCAAGCAGAAGAGTTTATATTTGATCCTAAAGGCAATAGAAAGCAAGAAGAGTTGAAATTGGTTGAATAAAAGAGTCATATGGTCAGAGAGCCCTGGAATGGGAGTGAGGAGTAGTACCATATCATCTTCAGAAACAACTATACATCAATATAGAACTTCATACTATTTTCCCAAAAGTCTCCATTATAGCATAATGTTCCCACTTTATAGGTAAGGAAAATTAGGCCCAGAGAGGTTGTGACTTACTCAATATTAAAGTCACTCTTGTAACTAAAACCCTCTAGCCAAAAAAACCTAATTAAAAGCAGAGCTGAGACCAAAAAGTTTCTTGTTTCCTAATCAGTTGTTCCTTCTGCATAATACCTTGACTCAATTGAAAAAAAAAAACAAGTCATGATGAAATAAATTTCTTAAAAAGAACTAAATCAAAAAGCATGGTGAAAAGGGGAATGGCAGGAGATTAAGCATGACTTTGGGATATATTTGTTGCAAGAGATATTTTGAAAACATTGTGCCATTCCACCACTTTTCTTCCACATGCTTTTTATCCTAGGTCACTACCCCTTTCTCATGACTTACTACTCTCTACCTCCTTGAGCATATGAACCCAAAAGAACAGCAGAAAGGTTAAAAAAATAGGTAAGTAGAAGGAAGCTTCCTTGTCTTTAATAACGGCCATGAAAGCTCTACTATTCCACTTATACTAGCCTAATGTCTACACTTCTTTTTTTATTATAGTTTTTTATTTACAAGATATATACATGGGTAATTTTACAGCACTGACAAGCCTTTTGTTCCAATTTTCCCCTCCTTCCTCCCACCCCTTGCCCCCAGATGGCAGGTTGACCAATATATGTTAAATATGTTAAAGTATAAATTAAATACAATACATGTATACATGTCCAAACAGTTATTTTGCTGTACAAAAAGAATCAGACTTTGAAATAGTGTATAATTATCCTGTGAAAGAAATCCAAAATGCAGGCGGACAAAAATAGAGGGACTGGGAATTCTATGTAGTGGTTCATAGTCAACTTCCAGATTTCTTTGTCTGAGTGTAGCTGGTTCAGTTCATTACTGCTCTATTGGAACTGATTTGGTTCATCTCATTGTTGGAGAGGGCCTCATCCATCAGAATTGATCATCATACAGTATTGTTGTTGAAGTATACAACAATATCCTGGTTCTGCTCATTTCACTCAGCATCAGTTCATGTAAGTCTCTCCAGGCCTTTCTGAAATCATCCTGCTGGTCATTTCTTACAGAACAATAATATTCCATAATGTTCATATACCACAATTTATTCAGCCATTCTCCAGTTGATGGGAATACACTCAGTTTCCAGTTTCTGACCACCACAAAGAAGGCTGTCACAAACAGTCTTGCACATACAGGTCCCTTTCCCTTCTTTAAGATCTCTTTGGGATATAAGCCCAGTAGTAACACTGCTGGGTCAAAGGGTATGCACAGTAACTTTTTGAGCATAGTTCCAAATCATTCTCCAGAATGGCTGGATGTATTCAACAGTTCCACCAACAATGTATTAAATGTCCCTGTTATCCCACATCCCTTCCAACATTCTGCATTATCTTTCCCCGTCATTCTAGCCAATCTGACAGGTATATAGTAGTATCTCAGAGTTGTCTTAATTTGCATTTCTCTGATTAATAATGACTTGGAGCATCTTTTCATATGGCTAGAAATAGTTTCAATTTCTTTATCCCAGAATTGTCTGTTCATATCCTTTGAATGTCTACACTTCTAATGGAGGGCTCATCAATGAGGGCTCAGTCCTAAGAGGATGTACACCCATATGGTGAGCCTTATTTTAGATGTGCTTGATGACATGATATAGAAGATCCTGGCCCAGATATGCTGTGACTATTTCCTGTGTACTACTTGCAAAGAGAAAAGAAAAATTTGATTGAGTGCTAAAATGGAACTAAGAGTATAACAAAAGGCACTAATCAAATAAATAAATCTCTTTGTGTATCCTAGTGGCAATTGAAGCAAGGACTGTTCTAAGCCTCCAGATGGAAAGTAAGGGACTGATTTCCCCTATTCAGGTCAACATGTGGTTGTTGAGCATGGTGTGGCTGTTTTTCTGTCTCTTTTATGTCTATATCTTCCTGCTATTAGGTGACAGTGTATTATAGGAGGAAGACAACTAGGTTACAAAGTTATGAGCTTTGAAAAATCCAAAGAGTCACAAACCAGAGTTTCAGGATCCAGAATTTATACCAGAATTGAACAGAAGCCAAGTCCAGAAGTCCCACAGCAGTGAATAGGAAGTGAGAAGCCTTGTCAAGTGAAGTTGATAGGGCTTGATAGGGCACCAGCTTTAAGTTTCAATCTAGTTTTCTAAAGGGTGAAAATGGTGAGGGGGGATTATATTCCAGGTATCAGAGAAAAATTCTCTGTAACTTCTGATCTTTTCATTTCTTCTTAGTAAAACATAAAAGTTCATTGATATTAACTGATTAAAAATATTGGGGTGATACTAATCACTGGGTCAATCACTGACAGATGCAAAATAGTAACTCGAAATAGCATTGATGTTATCAAAGAGATAACTGGTGAGTGATATTCTGTAAAACACACCAGAATAGGGATCAAGCTAACAGCTTTAGAAAATAACTCCTCTGCCTTTTGGGCATACCACAGAACCCTAAGGGGAAGAAGTAACTATACTTTAAGAGCACAGCCTGCCAGTATAAACAGGAATTAGGATAAAGCCCCTCAAAGTCTCTTTTTACACTATACACCTCCTACACAAATCCCCAACCATTGCACAAGAAGGAAAAATATATCCAGAGAATCTAAGCAATTCTTCAAGGACACTTATTTGGGTTACAAGACATATGAGGTTAGAAACCAAGTCTTTACAGTTCCACCCCAAAAAACATCCAAGGATTTGCCCATGACAAAGAATGCTCATTCTTCCTTGGAAGGACTGAACAGGCAACCAGGTTTGAAATTAGATTATAAGCTGAATTGCAACCAAATGACACTAAAACATGATGCTCAAATTTTGGGTTAGGAACACAGGGCCTTGACTTTGATGGGGCTTAAATGAATCAAACTGAATTACCAAAACTAAATTCAACTAAATTATGTCAATGATGCAATCTAAAGATATCTCAATATCTGGAAAGAGACTTTTAAGTAAAATAAAGCTCTACAATCAAATAACATTTCATATGCTCTGTGCCACAAATATAACATTAAGAACTTCACTACGCTCTAATGTAGGTACAACTCATCTTTCTTTATAGATAGATGAGGAGGATGGGAAGAAAAGAGGGAGAGAAAGAGAGAAAAAAGGAGAGGGAGGAAAGAGAACGAGAGAAAGAGACAGAGAGAAACAGAGAGAGAATATTTATTATATGCAAATGCAAGTGGGGGGGAAAATCATACTGCCCTAGAGTACCTTATATTCTAATGGAGAAAGATACCTGAAAAGGAAAGTAGCTGGAAATCATGAGCTGGACCAGGCTGACGTGAATGCTTCCTCAAATGCAGGTTTCAAGGAAAAAGTTAGCAGTCAGAGGAAAAAGCAGTAACAATAGGGGCAACGACAACATAAAAAGTTCACTGGAATGCAAGTGGGGAAATAGGCAATTCATAAGCTAGAGTGGTTCTAAAATGGACATGGCTGGCTTAAGTACTTCCTCGAATGAAAATTCTACGGAGGTTTTCAAAGTGATTTCCTCACAACCACCCCATGATGTGGTATTCAATATATCCCTCCAGCTTTGCAGATGAGAAAACTGAAGCACAGCAAGTTTAAATAATTTATTTAACATCTCACTGAACAGCCTGTGGTAAGACCATGAAAAACAAGAACAAACAAAGGTCTAGCCTCTTCCCAACACTAACTAGATATTTGTAAGCTTAAAATCATAAACATTTAGGACTGGTAGTTTATGTTTGGATTTTCTTGTCTTTTATCAGTTTAAAAATAAAAGCACACGATTCATGTCCCTGTCGGGCAATTCCATTCTACAATGCCAAGATAAGAAGAGAAGAGATCTTCATAGTTGGCATTCATATGCTTCTATCTACTTAAAGCCATCTGGGACCTGTGATAAAAAAATGGTAAAAAACCAAATTTCCATTCTTCAATTTTGTACCCTTAGGATCTTTGAAATAATCCCCAGCAAGATTTAGTAGTGCAATAAATATCATTCTCATACTTCTTGGGCTAGAAATAAGTTGAGTAAAGTGGAGAAAGGAGTCAGCTTGGAGGTAGGATAGAGAATCAGGCTTGTAATGAATTTAATTCTCAAATACCTTAGTGCTTTTGGTGGAGAAAAACAAAAATTATAGCAGGAGGTTTTCAAAACCAAAATCATTGTTATGAACCTCTGCAAAACAGCAAGTTGAATCCCATCTTGCACTTTTTATTGTCTCAGATGTTTGCTTTTACTTCATTTTAAGCATTATGGCTCTATCATCACAAAGAAAGAATTGTCTTTGTTTCAACTCCAAGTATTAAATCTAATTCAACAAATATATATTGATTGCCTACTATGTGCAAGAGACTATAATAGGTGCTGAAAGAAAAACAACGTTGAGTCGGAAATGATCCCTTCCTCTAAGAATTTATTATCTAGTAGAAAAGACAAGACATAGACACGGTCACATAAATTAATTTCGGAGTTAATCTTAAAGGCAAACTAGTTCCAAGTGAAATCTAAAATTCAGTCATATCTACTAACTGGCCAGATAGAATTGGAGGAAATAGAATTGAGGAGAGCAAGAAGCCAGGATGTTAAAAGTATGAATAAATAAATGAATTAATGTTTTAATCACTCAGAATAATTATTCAAATCCAATAAAAAATTACATTTTACAATGAAAACATTACTGATATTTACATTAAAAAAATTTCCCCAGAAAACATCTTATATAGCTCTTCCCTTTCACTGTCAAGTTTCTAGAAGAAAAAAAATCATCTGTACTAGCTGCTTCTACTTTCTCACTGCCTACTCACTTATTAATCCCTTGCAATCTGTTTTCTGACCTCACACTCTATTGAAATTACAATCTCCAAGGTTACCATTGTTCTCTTAACTTCAGCCTGATGCCCTTTTCTCAGTCCTCTTCTTCTAGCTAAATGAAATTTTTAATGCTGTTGAAAATTCTCTTCTCCCTGGGCATTCTCTCTTTCCTTGGCTTCTTTGATTATGTTCCCCCTTGATTTCCACCCCGCTCTCCGTCTGACTACTTAGTCCTCATTTTCTTTTGCTATCTCATTGATTTCTTGACACCTTGGAATGAGTGTTCTCCAGGATTTATCCGGGTACTTCTTTGTTTTGTTTTGTTTTGTTTTGTTTTACACATTCTCTCTGTCTTGGAGATCTCATCAACTCCCATGGGTTCAAATATCACCTCTGTGCAGATGACTTCCAAAAGCAGGTATCTAGAACTAAACTCTCTCTTAAATTCCAATTCTGCATCTCCAACTTCCTGCTGGAAATTGCTGCCTAGATGCCTCAGGGACATCTTAAAGTCAGAATACTGAAAGCCTAATTCAAATTCTTTCTCCCTAAAATCTCTCCTCTTCCTAACTTTCCTATTTCTATTGAGGACATCATCTTTCCAATCAACCAGGTTTATGATAACTTAGGCATCCAGTAAGTCTTCAAGACTGTCAATTCTACCTCCTCTTACATATGTCTCCTCCTCATACCTCAACCACACTAGTTAAGGTCCTCATTACTTCTTGCCTAAATAGTCCCCTAATCAGTCTCCTTGTTTTGGAAATGGTAGTGACAAGTGATTTTTCAGTAATATACCACTTTTTATGACTCTACTTGGATGTTTCTTGACAAAAATACTGGAGTAAATTGCCATTTCCTTCTCCAGCTCATTTTACAGATAAGGAACTGAGGCAAACAGAGTTAAGTGCCTTGCATAGAGTTACACAGATAGTAAGTGTCTAAGGTCAAATTTGAACTCATGAAAATTACTCAGCACTCTGTTCACTGGGTCACCATCCTATACATATTACCAATCGATATTCTTATAGCCTAAATAATACCCTGCTTAAGTAGCACACTCAAAATAACTCCCACTTTATGTATCAAATACAAATTCTTCTATTTGTCTTTCAAAGTCCTTCCCAAGAAAACTCTAGCCCATGTTTCCAGACTAATTACACATCATCCCATTTCACACACAATTGGCCTATTAGCTATTCCCCAAAAATAAAATTCTATCCTATTACCATACCTATTAACTGGCTATCATATCTGAAATATTCTCCCTCTTTACCACCACATTTTGGAAACTCCTAGCTATCTTCATGGCTCAATTTAAGTGTCACCTCCTTCAGGAGACCTTTCCTAATCCCACAAGCTGTTAATTCTCTCTCCCTAAAAGTATTTTAATTTTTTTATATATTCTATATTACTTATCTGTGAATGTGTTATATCCTGCCAATAGAATGTACATTCCTGGAGAGCAAAGGTTTGTTTCAGTTTTATATTTGATATACACTTTATGAAAAGGAAACCTTGGTAATAATTCATCACTGCAAGTCTTCAAAAAGAGCCTTCATAACCTCTTTTCAGAATGCTGTAGAAGGAATTCCTGTTTGGAAACAATTTGAAATAGATGATCTCTGAAGACTTTTCAGCTCTGAAATTTTGTGAATTTATGTTTTTAAAAAATCAATTTTAAGTTTCTTAAAGACATAGAACATATGATCTACTTAGCTTTTCACAATGCTTAGTTTAATTTGGTGTTATGTCGACAATAGGTACATATGTAATGACTTTCAAAAAATTATAGTCCTTCAAATTTGTATATGAAACAAATTTTATGTGTGATATTGTGTTGGTTCCATCAGGCTCTAAGACATTGCAGATCCTTATGGAAGAGACATATACTCCTTCAAAGAAGTTTGGCCCATCCATAAACACATGAAAAACCAAATGGAAGAATATCTGTAGCCCAGATTTCAACATTCATCCAAATAACCATCCAATAGAATTTATCTAGTAGTATGTATATCGAAGGCCTACAGAACAAATGGGCAACAAACTGGGCAGAGTCAAAAAGAAGGAAGAGAATTGACTAGATTGTTTCAGGCAATTGTAAAGCCCTCTTACTAACATCAAGTTTTTTCTAAATGCAAAAATACATTTTTTTCAATACAAACATTTTAGTAGTATTGCTATATGGCAGTGAAATATCATTGCCTCTAAAGTACAAAGGATGAGTATCATACTAAGGGCAACAAAAAGGCACATGGTATATAGCATATAACCAATGAGGAACTCCAAAGAATAATGGAAGTAAAGAATGACATCAAGAAAGTAGATGACAGAGGAAGAGTTGAGAGAGAATGAGGGATGACAGATGGATGGCCAGAATGCTGCACTGATATCATAGGCATGTTGGAAGAAAGCAAGGAAGGGCTCCAGACATTGAGTGGACCCCCTCTGGAGAAATTTCAAGAGAACAGGGAAAAGAATCACACCAGATGGACAGGCATAAACAGGTGTTGATTAGCATCTTTGGAGGGAACTCTGAAATCACAGACCTCTTTGAGTATTGAAAGCAAATCCTATCTTCCCCATTGACCTCTTTCAGTGGGATAAAAGATAACATCTTAGAATAGTAACTCCATTTTACTTCTCCCACAAATTATAAATACTGGAACTATAGTCTACCACTTAACAATTCACTTTTCTTTTACAATATCTTCCCACTCATTTATACTTTATCTCAAGTTTCCCTGATTCTATACTCAAAGCTCCTAGAGATTTGTTCCTTTCCTCCTTTGTGTCTGAGTATTTATGAGGTCTAATAAGATTTCCCTATGCTAAGCTTGCCCTTTACCCATGGGTAACAGATTATACAATAACCTATAGTCTAAAAGTTCTCTAATTTTAAGATTCAGGATTCTGCAAAATGAACTCCTTTCCTACTTTATTAGTTCTATTATTTTAGAAATTCTGAATATTGAGTTTACTTATAATGAAGTATATACTATATCCCCATCCAAATGGAAATTCAAGCCCTAAAAGAATATGATTTGAAAATAGCTCTCTATTTCCCAATATGCATTTTGTAATGGAAAACCACACTGATCCTTAACTAGTGTTGTGACACATGAAGTTTTAATTATTTACAAGTTCTTAATGCCTGATTCATAATTAATATCAGAATGCGTTCTTTCCCTAGCTGCTCCTTGATTGTTGCCATTGCTATGACATTAGCATATCAAAATCAGAATCATATTTTCTTTGGAAATACATGAATATGTATCCAGTTCATTGAAGGGGAAGTTTGGAATGCAATTTACCAAAGCATTAAAGAGATAATGGGTGGTTAAATTGATAATGGTCATTTTCTTAATTTGAATTTATTTAATTAAATTTAAATAAAATATTAATATATCTAGGAAACTTTATTGGGCCTTTGCCACACAAATAATATCAAAATTATCTTCAGATTTTAAAAAAGTGGAATAACTAGAAATAATTTCAGCATTGTCCTTGTGAGATTCTTTATTCAAGAGCCCAAACTACAAAACCATTTCCATGTCTCGGTATCAAGTTAGCAACATAAACATTCTTTTCCAGTAGGTCGGCTTCAAATAGACTTTCTTGTGGTCATTTGTCAAAATAACCTGGGTTGCATATCATTATCCCTCTGGCTTTTCTCTAGTCAAAACCATTTTCCTAATCAAGACTTATCTAAGAGTTAGATTGTTTAAAGTGTATTTTGGACTTTCTAAATCTGCTTACTTTTCTGGGGGGGAAAATGGAGATTTTTCTCAATAGCAAATAGAAGATCTGTTAAAAAAAAAATCAACCACTAAGAGAACAAGTTAAATCTCTATTTAGACAAATGATGCTAGACCCAAGTTTCTATGATTGATGTCTGTTGAGTACATGTTTTTATTGATTTCTTATGAGTTTGGATTACAGAATGATGAACTCATCAGGACTGAGTCTGTGCAAGACTGCAGTTCAACTATTCTTCTGGGCTTAGTGGTAATTTGGCATAGTGGAAAGAATATTAAATTTGGAATTAAAAGGTTATGGGTTCAAATCCAGGCCCTAATATTTCTACTTGGGTTTCCTAAGAAAATTACTCTGGTGTTATTTATCATATATAATCCAGATTTCTAACCAAACCTGCTACATCTTTCACAGAACTTTCCTACTAAGTGGTAGAGGACAAAAAAGAGCATTAGACCCCATGTGACTGTGAAGGGCAAGAGTTTTGGGAAAGAAAGGCATTCTTCATTCCTTTTTTTTTGAGAGAGGACACATATAGTTCCAGACTTCCTTAGAAATTAATTTGAGACAAAGAGGTAGGGACTTTGGAAGACTGACATAAAATGAAGTTGAATTCTCAACATTTCCCTGATTTTCTGCTTGTCTTTTTTTATGTTATGTGGAATTTTCTCTTAGGTGACACTGGAGCTTTCTGAGGGAAGATTTCATCCCATCCTATCAAAAAAGCAAATGAGCTTTTTAATTACTTTTTTATTTTAAGTTTTTTGTTTTTTAATTTACATTTTTATTATTTAAAAATTATTTTAATTAATACTGTCTTATTATAAGAGTAAAAATTACTCTTTTATTATATTCTATTTTATATCTGTATTCTCCATTATATTCTACTTTATAGAACTCCAGTTTTTGTTGTTTGTTATCTGCTTGGATATAGGTTTAACCATTATCATTATTTTTGATAGTCTTTTGTGTAACTAGCATTTAGTTGGAAAAGATCAAGTTTGAGGTAATAAACTTTTGGATAGCAACCAAAGAAGCTAAGAGGTTTTTTTGTTTTGAACCTTAAGTAATATGGCTCCAGAAAAACAATATTTATTGGAACAGATTTAACTCTAGTCTTGGAGGACGAGGAGGAGGAGGAGGTCAAAGCAACAGGCAGTAATCACAGTCTTCCTTAGAAAGGTGTGAGCAAAAGTCCAGAGATATCTGCCTCTCTGGAATCTATATTATACTCTGGTTTCTTAAATTGTGGTCACAACTCCATATAAGGTCACATAATTGAATGTGGGGGTTGCAAAATTATGATTGATTATCAGTAAATGTTGGGTTTCTATTTCTATTTTATATATCTATAAGCCTGGAATCACATAGAAATTTCTTGGGTGAAAAAAGGGTTAGTAGAAGCTCCAAATTTTAGACAATCTAAGAAGACAAACATACTGTACATTAGCACACACATTACATATAAAATGAGGTAGTTAAACTAAACTAAATTGTGGTGTCTTCCAAATCTAGATCTATAAACCATTTCTAGCAAACTAATAAAAATGGATAATCGAACTATTTGGTCTGTCGATGTATTTGGTCATCTATATGATCTAATTAGATCTTTTATTAGTGATTTAATCTACTATTCAGGACTCAGTTGCTTTGTCAGTAGGGGATGATTTCTCCTCCCCATCCCTCCCCTAAATGTCCTAATCAAGCCTCCATAAAGACACAATCTAAAACTTCTCAGAAATTCTTCTCTTCTAGCACTCCCACAGAACAATGCACCTAGTGAGCCCTTTGTAAATATTCATTAAATATCACACTGTGCATCTATCCCCCAAAGACTTTAGTATGATAAGCTCTTCTGTCCACATCATTTTTCATTAAATGCTGTTCACAGTGCCCAAATAGAAAGCATTCTATGATTGTACACCAGCTAATTGACTTTCCTTTCGTTTCACTTCAGATCATTTTAAAGAAAGCTTCAAGGGACCAAAACCAGTGCTCGGTCTTGCCAAACAGAACACATTCCCCACAAATCCCAAAGGCTGCATCAACACCAATGCTGGCAAAAATCAGACCTCAGAACAGCCTCTTGGTCTGAAAAAATAAAAGGCGATGCATGTGGTACAACTCTAACTACTGTTGTGGTTCAGCACCAGGCCCTGTCCCCAGTCAGGGAAGCAGGCATTCAAGTGAGCTGATGACTCCCTTAGAGAGCACACTGGAGGTGGCCCACTTAGATCTTAATTCTGGTAGACGTGTGCTGACATCGAAACACATTGGATTTTAGTTGTCTCTTACTACAGCCTGCCCTCCTGAGCCATAAAAGGGCAAGATTCCCTCTTCTCCTTCCCCCTCCTAATTCTGAGTCTTGCAAGGCTCACAGCTGGTCACCCCGGAGAGTCACTCAGCCACTATTGCCTCCAGGCTCTCAGCTGCCCAATAGCTGAAAATATTTTTTTTCTGTATGCTCTAAGGCAGTTCAGTGGAAATGATGATGGAGTGAGAAAGGAAAGGGGCTGTTGGTAGGTTATAATCACTCAAGAAATGCACAAGCTGATTCTGGGCCCTGTAGCTGTGTACTGAAGACAATGAACTAACTTCTTCCAGCAAACACAGATAAAGGAAATAACATACATGCAATCTTTGAGCAGAGCCATACTTAAGATCTAGTAAATTAGAGAGGTTACTTAGGTAGGAATTGAGGAATTCTGCCCTGCTATAATTTACCTGCTAGATGATGCTGATTCATAGAAGCAGCCAGTAGGATAGGAATGAAGTGACTCTGCCAATTCTAAAAAATTTCTGAGGTTGCTTATACATGGATACATGAATCTATATGACCCCACCTCCAGCACTGCCATGACAAAATCAATGGTGTCCCCTCACTTCTAGCTAGGACTACAGCTTAAGAGCTGGAAGGAATGGGATTTAAAAGTCATCAAATCCAATCCACTTATTCTATAGATGGGGAAACTGAGGTACATCTATTAAGTGTATAGAGAGACACTTAACCCAGATCCTCCTAACTCCTCGTCCAATTAGTCTAGATCCCAAGGAGTCAATATAGTAAAGTATAGAATAGTAAAGTATAGAAGAAAGAGTAGGTCAGGAGACCTGAGTGTGAATCCTGATCCTGATATTTAATGGTTACTTAATTTTGAGTAAGTCATACAACCTCCCTAAGACACAATTTTTTGTTCTGCAAAATCACAAGGAAAATACTTGAACTACCTACCTATTTTTCAACAAGCTTATAGTGAGAAAAAAGACTTTATAAGTGTAAAGTACTATCTAAGTTATTGCCTGCTCTCTATCTTCTTTTTCCCTTTGTGGTAAGAGCAATATTTACTAGACATACTAGATAAGCTTGTTCTTGTTCTTCTCCTAAAGGACAAGAGAGCAATGTTCCAGTCATTTCAAAGCAGGGTGTGCTGGTAAAAATTTAGCAGCCAGTCCTCTGGGAAAGATGTGTGTGGGTGTGGGTGTGGGTGTGGGGAGGATGCATGTGCACCTGCACATACTCTTAGGACATACTTTTAAGTTTACTAACATTTTCTCTATAATTTCCTCAAGTCTAGACAGTCAAGAAAACAATAAACCAAGCCCTGATTTGTATAAAATTTCTGAGGTGCATAACTGCTCACCTTCTAAATTTAACAATGGGTTCTCTAGAGCCAGTTCCATCTCAATCTAAAGGCACAAAAAAGGCCAAACCACGTAGTGAAGCAATTCCATCAGGTTTGGCAGATATTCCATTGACACAAACCAGTACTTTCTATAAGAGGAATATCTATCTACCTGATTTCTTCGGTGGTCCTTATCTTATAAATACCCAAGTAATGGCCTCCTTTTGTTAGTTAATGATAGTTAGATGGTCAGCAAGTTCAACTGAACTACCAGATCTACTATCCTTAATAATTTTTTTTAGCTTAATTTCACATACCCACAAATGATAGGGAGTCAACAATAAAATATACCATATGCTTTTTTCCCTTTGTCTTTGCACTATAGAAGTATTTCTGGGCCTAAACCTCCCCTTAGGGAAAAAATGCTACCTATGAGGAAATTCAAGTTGAATTTACAACTTTATCTCCCCCACTATGAAGAGGAAATTGAGTCTTTCCTTTCAGTTAATTTCAGGAAGGTGTTTGAATTTGATGAATTATTTCAATCAATCAAGTATATATTACTCCCTACTACATCCCAGCTCTGTGGTGCTAAGTGTATATGAAAGTGTTGTATATTATAACTAGAGAACCATTAAGTGTTTTATTTTGTTTTGTTTTTAATCTATGTGTTTTTCATTTTGAACATCAGACAAGGGGAAAATTAGTCATCATAGAAGGATTCTTAGAGGACTAGAGCTGAGCCCTGAAAGTGCTGCCGGGCCTTAGATAAATGGAGAGGAAAGAAGGACATTAGTAAAGTACCAGGAGATGGAACAGGATATGGCATGTTCTAGGGAGATACCCATGTTTTCACTTCATTGTCACTTTGTCCTTTGTTCTCCTAAACTAATCAATCAATCATTAAGTATTCATACAGCCCCCACCCTCTTCTGGACGTTATGTTAGGTGCCGGCAATACAAGGACACTGCATTTCAAAAGCAGAAATCTTGTCCCACGGACCAAAAACCCATCTCCCTCCCCAGTTTCCACTGCCTCTGACAGGGGGAAAAGGGTCCGCGGCAGCTGTTACTGCTGCTATTCTGGATAGACTTTTCTAGTCCCTGGGGCTAAACCTAATGGAATCCTTTCTAAAGCATCTCCATTCTTCTCCGGGGTAAGAGGGACAAGAGTAAGCCGGCCGGCATCATTTTCTGAATGCCTATAGGGAAACAATCTGCAGTTGCACGCTTATAGAATCAATACATCCAGAGAGCAAAATTGTAGTGTATTTGCTGGCCAGCCAGGAGGATATTTATGTGCACATATATTTTTGTTATTTCCCCTAATAGGTTCGGGAAGATGGATGAATGTCGAAGTCCATACTAATGGGATACACCTCTCAGCCCTTATTGTACAGCAGGGGTCGCCAGAACTGCTAGGGATCCTGCACTTGGACTAGACTTTCAAATACATAACCTCCCATACGCACGTTTGCCCCTTCCAAAGACTACTATTTCCTCCTGTAAAAATGAACACCCAGAATGAATTCCTTCTCACAAACTATTTTCTCCCAGCCTTTGGACCTCAGCTGAAACCGAATAGCTCCGCCGTCAATTCACAAAATACAATTATCCGCTGTCTGGTTTTCTGATTGCCATCCTTTGTGGGGGAGGGATGCAACTCTGGAGTCGCTGTTGGAAAGCCTCAACTCTAGAAAAAGGGGAGGCAAAAGCGGGGCACACATCAGGACCCACACCTATTTCCTAGGGCATCCAAGGAGAGAATTGAGAAATTTGCACTTGTAAATTAATAGCGCAAGCTTAAAGATTCCAATCTTCACCATCACAAAAAAGGGAGAAAGGTTGTGCTAGATTTGTTTCCGTGATGCTTTGGAAGACATTGTTTCCAAATTTGGGGCTTTCTGGTTTAGAAGCCTTAGGAATGGAGTAAGGAAAGCAAGATAGAAATTTTGGATCACATTCTATGATCTCTCTCTCTCTCTCTCTCTCTCTCTCTCTCTCTCTCTCTCTCTCTCTCTCTCTCTCTCTCTCTCTCTCTCCATTTAAACCCACACAGATTGTTCTCCATTAATTATCTCTTCTCCTTGGTTTATGGGTATGTAACTCCCACTAACATGACTGGGAATATCGGACCCAATTCTGTCATGAGCAAGAGTGAGTGAAGTAGTCTCTAGGGGAGCACAGTGCTCGCTTGTGTGAGGTAAATTACCTTTCTGGAGTGCAAAATGGTTGGGATCCTACCATTTGGGCCCAGGAAAACACCCTCCTGGGAGCAATATGCTCAACAGCTTGTGATAAATTCAGTCTATTTTTAAACCATTGTCTCTGAAGTGTCTGAGCATCAGTACAGGTGAAGACACATACAAAGGAAGTCAGTAAAGTTAACTTTTTCCTCTATTAAGAACATTCTAAGCAATTTCTTTTTCTTCCCTGCTCCCTTCTCTCACACACACACTCTTTACACGTGATCATATTCTTTCTCCTCCTGCTTTCTTTTTCTCTGTCCTCATTCTTGTTCTATCCTGAATTCCTCTTTCCTTTCTCCAGTTTCCTATGCATGTTTCCCTGTGTCTTGTCTCTCTTTTGGCCTGAATCTTCCTCCCTCTCTCACTGTCTTTCTGTCTGTCTCCCATTATTTCCCCTAAAAAATGAATTGTACTAAACACATAGCTTCAGATCTGTAGTACCAAAAAAAAAAAAATGGCCAAAAAATGTATTTGTCAGGAAGGGAGTAAAAACATAGTCTTTCTAATGCAAGACTTAAACCTTTCAAAGGCTTAATGAAATTTTGGCACACATATAGCGTGTGGGGCTTGCATCTCTGCACTATAAATCTGACATCAGCTCATGGATATAATGACTTTGGCTCCTTGCCTTCCTAAAAGGAGAAAAAAAAATGTTTGCACTCATTATTGGCATTACTGTCTAACCAGAGAAAGGAAGACTCTAATTATGACTAGACAAATCATGAGCAAGGTTCATTTCATTGCAGTCCTAGAAAAACAATGCACTGGGGAAAATTAATGAGGGCAAGAGGTGGATAAAAGAGAAATGTCTTTAATTTGCTGGCTGTCCTTGGCTGCTCCCTCAGATTCAGCTATACTCCTAGAATACAAGCTTCCTGCCCAAGTTAAGTCTCTGGAAGTTCTCCCCTTGAGGTTTTAATGCTCTATTAAAACTGCCTCCTCTTAGACTGGCTAAAGATCTACCTTGATTTTCACAATAGAACATTTCAAGGAATCCTTTTGTAAAATGAAAAAGTCCTTTGTTGTTCAAATAACCATCCCCTTGTGTCTGATTTTGTAAATTTTTATATTCATAGATCAGGTTTTCTAAGAGTTAGGATACTCAGTACCATTAAAGCCAACTGATAGTGTCAGAATCATAGCAACATAGATTCAGAGCTGAGAGAAACCTCAGAAATCATACAGTGCAATCCTTCCTCATTCTGTTGTTGCTGTTAAATCATTTCAATTGTGTCACACTTTTCATGTCCCCATTTAAAGTTTTGTTAGGGGGTTCTGACAAAGATAGGGGAGTGGTTTGCTATTTTCTTCTCTGGTTCATTTTACAGAATAAAAAACTGAGGCAAACAGAGTTAAGTGATTTGGCCAAGGTCACATAGCTAGTGTCTAAGACCAGATCTGCACTCAGGAAGATGTCTTCCTGTCTTCAAGTCCAGTACTCTGTTGTTACCTAGTTTGCCCTCCCCTTTCTTTCCACAAGGAGTGTAAGTGATTTGCCCAGGTAGGAAGTATTAGAAACAGGATATAAATGCTGGGACTAGAGATCCAGAGTTCCTTCCACTATGAAGCCTTAAATCATATACAATTCAGTTCAATATAATACAATTCAACAACTATTTACTAAGTGATTGTGTCCTAAGTGCTTGGGATATGAAAAAAAATCCCTCCCCTCAAAAAATTTGTAGTTTACTTCCTATCCAAGGTAGGAGGATTATCTGGTCAGGTAATAATTCAAATGAAAGATTCATCTCTAAAATGAAAAGATAGATTACATGATCATCTATGATCCCACCTAGTTTTAAATCTATGATTCTGTAAGCTTAGGACCAAAGCCTCAGAAAACACCAAGACAGAGATTCCCCACTGCACATTTTGGGCTAATGTCCAAGGAATTAGAGGGACAGCCTGAACCCTCCCATGATGGTTTCAGCAAGCTGCCCCTCCCCCTAACCTCAACTTAAAACTGTTTCTCCCAAAAGTCTGCTGCTCCACTACCACCCACCCCCAACTTCCATCTGCTGAAGCCATCTCTGAACTGAGAGAAGAGAGAAAAAGATATATACCCACATTACCTCATTATTAGTGAGTGAAAGAGGAAAGTAAAGGAGGATGAGGAGCAGGATTTAGGGGGATAAGAAATCTGAAATCCTCACTAATTTAAGCCCTAGAAATGCTTTACCATGGAAACTAACCCTAGCATATACCACAAACCCTGTGAGGCCTTTGGATACTCAATCGATATTTGATGAAGGCAATAAGGAAGATGATAATACAGCACTGGGCTATTCAGTTGCTGTTAATACACAGACTTCCAGACTTCTAACTTCCTCTCCCTTTTTGGATATTTGGCTATTCACTACTGAAGCTCATTAGCCAGTGCTGTTGTTTGTGCAGGGAGAAGACAGGAGGACATTGTTGGCTTAAAAAAAAAAACAGTTTTTATTTCTTGGATGTCATTGATCTAAGCTATTCCAGTCTCTCTTTGCCATGTATAATTGAGCATAGCATCTACCTGCCCAGGGATCTCCGAAGCTTGTTTTTTCCATAAGCAAGCACTGTAGAAATGTATAAATGGGAGGAAAGTTAGATATTTTTTTTTGTGCTGAGACAGACATGTTTTTGCTTCTCCTAATAAGCATGCACGTGCACTGGCATGTGATAATCAATATTTGGCATTTTGTTTTATTTAGTACTACCTTCTATTTGAAAAATGCTAAAACCTCATTAATTTGAAATGCAGAGAGGGAAGGAAAATGACTGAATCAACTCATTTCACATTACCAGATATTTTCTATTATAGAATAATGGGGCATCAAGGCATCTGAGGAAGAGCAGTTGCTTCTAATTAAGAATGGTTTTGAATAAAGCAATATTGATTTAATGATGTTTTACTATAGGTCAGCAGTTCATTCGTGCACAAATTATTGACCTTCCAAAGTCAAGCCCAAAAATGGATGATAGACCTGTGAAGGAGAAAGTAACCCACATTTGTTCCTGGGGAAATATGGGGGGGAAATTTAGAAAGAGCATTTTCCACACTTATATGACTGCTTCAAATGGCACAATCTATAGTATGTCTAACTGTCACTCCATCAGCCGTCTAGAGGAGACTGCGTAGGCTCAGGGGGAAAGGAGGTAGCAGAATGAAGATGACAACTTGGGCATCTGTTTGACAGAGCCCTAGTGGTATTGCTGAATGACTGGATTACAAAAAGTATCTATTTCTATGCCTCAGTTTCTCTTTAAGTAAAATGAACATAATTGGGGGGACAGTAAAAATTGCTTAACCTAAAAAAAAGCAATGTTTGTACATGTTTCTCAGGACACCAATTGATATTAATTTAATAAAACAAATAAGGTGTTTTTCACTTCCTTCAGGGACAAACAAGAAAAACAACCGCTATCATAATATCATTTTCAATTTCTTCTTTTTCATATTAAAATTAGTATGATTATCTGATCTATAACTAACGCCAACCAATGGTATTTTTATTCTATCATAGAAATCATCCCATTTCTATCTATGTTTGTAAATGTCTAATCAATATGCAAACCTAGATATTTTATTAAAATTACCCATATTATCTAATTTGTTCTATAGACCTCTGTTAGGTAGGCAAACCAGATAATGATTAGTAGTATTTTATAGATGAGGAAATAGGCACATATAAGTTAGTGGCAGATGTGGAATTAAAATCTTTTATCTTCATATTTTATGCCCAGTGTTATTCCTGACTCATAAAAATGATAGGCTTGTACATGAAGAGCTGGAAAGAAACTCACCAGCTATCTACACCAACTTTTTCATTTTACGATGAGGAAACAGAAACCCAGAAAAGCTTACTCTGAATACCCAGATAGTTAATATCAGAGATGGGATTTAAACCGAGAATATTTCCACTGCACCCTAATCTCTACCTCCACTCAATCTTTCATGCCTCTCTAGTTCTCCCCTTTCATTCTCATCTTTGTTCTTCAACAATTTTCCCTTCTATTACTATTTCCTGTGAAATTTCCATCCTGTTAATGGCAAACTCTATTTTCCTTAATCTTTTTTTACTTCTCTCTATATCCTCATTGTATATGTAGTCTGACTGTCCCCCAATGACACATTTTCCTCTCCCCTTCCCTCTGAATGTCTTGCCTCCCACTATGGGGGTAGCCAATTTCAAACCACTGATTAACAGCCTCTTGTTATATCTATTCATTCGCAGTTCATGACACACCATCTTCAAATCATTGCTATTGTAAGACTGCCAAGCCCCTAGATCTATTTCCACCTTTCTATAGGACTTCAGTACTTGGCTTTTATTTTTCCTCCCAACTCTTTCCCATGATGATTCTCAGCAACGTCAGTCTCTATTTTGATACTCACAATACCAATTTCACAGTTCATTATTTGTACTTCAAAATCTCAGTATCAATATTCCCAATCCCCAACCAGAACCACTTTATCTGTCATCTTGGTCCTCTCCCCATTGCCTCCAAACCCAAGCTTTACCTTTACGATAACTTCAGCTGTCCAGCCCTGGATATGTCTGTCTCCCTACACAGCAAGGATGGCATGATCAGCTACTCAAATGCAATACTTTCATCACTCAATGCTGCATTGCTTTCTTAATGCATTCAAGGAAGACTTGTACCTCTGCTGATCCCTTTTAGGGACTGCTTTTCACCTTCAGTATCCACCTGATCCACCTAATTCTGTGGCTCCAAGAAACTGTAATAAATGATTTCAGCAGAGAGGCTAAATCAGGTTGAAGGTAACTGAGGGATCCCAAATCCATCAATTAGTTAGGGGGATGTCTAACCCAAGCATGTGAAGACTCTCCCTAGTAGAAAAGAAGGGTGAGAATAATTTGTACCAATGGCCACCAGCCGAATTTAGAGCTTGGTTAGACACTGACAATGTCAAGGTCATCTATTGTCATTAGCAGTCTTTTGATTCTGTCCTGCAAAAAGAGTGAGACCAACAACTTTGTGCAACTCTACCTCATTTAAATACAATTTATGCATCAATCTTTTGATTCCAAAGCACACACATACACACTGGTTCTCAGCCCAGGATCCCAACTAATATTCATTTTCTCTACTCATTGCTACCACATGACAGAGTGCTGATAGAAGAAGGTGCAAAAAACATGAGAAACAAGCCCATTGTAATTTCATACTATATGACCAATATAATGAAAAGAGCTATACATTCAGAGTCAAAAGATTTGGATTCTAGCCCCAGCTATGACACTAATAATGATAATAACAAAGAACTTTCCTCACAAATATCTAGGAGCTGAGGTATACAGGGCATTCAGGGAGAACTAGCACTTTTGTGAGGATTTATTGAGCTTTTTTTCAGGGCTGAACCTTTGGTGCCCATCTTCACCCAATTTTCTGCCTATAGACAGTGTCCACATCCCAGTAAAATTGTCTGAGCAGATGGGCTAAATCAGCTTAAAGGTAACCAACAGGATTCAAATCTTCCAGCAAATTAAGGAGATGTCTACTCTAAACATGTGAAGATTTTCTCCACTGGAATGAGTGAATAAGAACAATTTGTTTCAATGGCTATGAAGACGAGTGAATCACTAAAATTACCTCTAAGACCTTTTTTAGTTTTAGCATTCTGGGACTCAGTCTCTGTATATAACTTTAATTGGTCCCTCACTATTGATTGGTCATCCTTGAACTCATCTCACTGATGTTGATTGAAGTCTACTCAATACCTATTTCAACTTCTCTACCCTCAAACATCCAGGTGCATTCATCATTACATTAGTGCCACAATTGCACATGCATATAAGAACTACAATTAGATTGCCTTAATTCCTGCTTTACCAAGGTGAAATCAATCCTGTGTATATTCTATCATTTATTGTCTTTTCCCTTTCAACAGATCTTTGTATCAGCTCATCCCAAAACAGTTCATCTATAAGAAGAAATGATCATAAAAGCAAGTAGGAAGTTATTAGTTATTCTCCTTTTGACAGAAAGACAATTCATGAATCAGAAATCCTGACTCTGCCATTTACTACTTTATGACCTTGGCCAAATCACTTAATTCCTCTCATCTTA
The DNA here is from genome assembly GCF_048593235.1 of Sminthopsis crassicaudata. Classification (NCBI taxonomy): domain Eukaryota; kingdom Metazoa; phylum Chordata; class Mammalia; order Dasyuromorphia; family Dasyuridae; genus Sminthopsis; species Sminthopsis crassicaudata. The sequence continues at coordinate 89,295,002 of NC_133619.1, read as the reverse complement.
TAATTTCTTCAACTATAAATTAGGGGGTTAGATTACATGACCTCCAAGGTCTTTGCCATCTAGAAATCTATGGTCTTATGCTTTTATGTCCAGAAAAATGAAGTTACCTATACTACTATATCATGTAATCATATCAGGCTTATGATCTTTTTCTCAAGCTCCTCATCTATTTCTTCTTTCTGTCCAAGTGGCCTATATTATTTTTGTTTAAGCATTTTTCACTTGTGTCTAACTCTTCATGATCCCATAAGAGGTTTTCTTGGCAAATAATAGAATAACTTGCCATTTCCTTCCCCGGATCATTTTACAAATGGCAAAAGTGAGGTAAACAGGATTAAGTGATTTATATAGGGTCACACAGCTAACAATGTCTGGGATTAAGTTTGAACTCAGGAAGATGAGTATTCCTGAGTGTTCCTGACTCCAGATCCAGGATTCTATCCACTGCCCTGACTAACATTCTGCTTATACTATATTACAGTGAAAGCATCACATCTGCTTATATCTCCATTGATGTTCACCCAAATTCTCTCCACCGAGCTTTGCCTTTTGGGTTCAAGTATTTGAAGAGTAATTTTCATATGGAAGAAGGATGAGATTTGTTTATTTTGTTCCCAAAGGGTTTAACTAGGAACAATGGTAAAAATTGCCAAGAAGATTTGGGCCAATATAAAGGAAAAAATTCCTAACAATTAAGAGATGATAAGTGGAGTGAGCTACCATAAGAGGTACTGAGCTCCCCATTACTGAAAGCCTTCAAATAATTGCTGGATTTCACTTGTTAAGAATATTGTAGAAAGATCCCTATTCAGATGTGGGTTGAATCAAATAAACTCCTCTCTGAATCTTTGATTTCATAACCCTGACAGACAATAGCAATGTAATTGGCATCCTGAATAACCCTGGCAAGGCAATCTGGCAAGTCACACCATCACTATGGACTCTACCCCAGTACCCAGTACCCAGTACCGGAAAAGACTTAATGGGTTTGGCACTGGCAGAGTAAATAGAACTACAGGGATTTGCATAGTCAAAATATACCAGGACTGTGAAGCTTTCACCAACATCCTCAGATGTAGTGACATTGCTGCTGTCCAATTCTGCTATTGTCTATATCCAGGGCATTCCCTAGGCCAGTACTGGCTTGTCTTTAAGTACCAGCCATAGACCTTTTCAACATACTTGGCAAAATACCTTTTATTGTGAGCATATTACACAAAGCCAAGCTGGGCAGTCCTTTTATTTGGGACAAGAGGAAATCCCTGATAAGGAAGCATCATCTGTTTAAAGGAGGAATTCTGGCCACTTGAAATTTCCTCCATCACAAGCAGGGCTTAGCCACTGCCATTTTAGAACTCATACTGGGAATATGGACTTTTATAGCCAATATAAATTAATTCCACCAACTGAGAGCCATCTTGAGCTTGGAGGAGGCAATGCTGATGAAGTGTTTTGAAAGGGCTTAAATGAGAATTTTAAAGACTTCTTTATAGGGTATTCTTTGTCTAGGGACTTGGAAGACAACTGATATAACTGTACACCTAAATAACTGCTTCTAAGACTAGAAGTGGGAGCCTAAGAACACTAAATAAAGGCACTGGGGTAGGAGGAGAGCCCTGAGTCATGCTGTTATTTTTTAGACTGAGATTGAAATCAGCTAAGAGGTGGAAGCTTCTTGTGTTGTGCCCCCTGTTCACTTGGCCTACTGATACCAATGGGCCAGCGATTGGAGCTATAGAAGGGAACAAAGAAGGCTGGTCATTGTTCAAAAACACATCAGCCAGAGACACCCTACCAAGGTACAGCTATATTATCCTCCAGTGTGGAGAACCCAGTGTTTCAGGTAGCAACTACTGGAGTAAGGTAGAATAGAAATTCTATTCTGTGGCATAGAGACAGTATAATCACTGGTTATCTGTGAGGAATTATTTTTCTTAAGACAGCAGACTAGACAGAGTAGATGGTTTAAATCCTGATAAATCATCAATACTCATCTAGTTGTCTTCAACGAGTTCAAGTCACCTAGGTCAAATAAAAAACATCTTAGGATTTTGAAAGAAACGTTAATGACTGATCTACTCCCTATCTATTATCTTTAAAAGGATTATATAGAAGAAGAAAGACACAACTGGATTGAAGAAGGGAAAATATCTTTAAAAATACTATAGATACTGCAAAATATGGACCAAGAAGCTTGATTTCTATTCTTGCCAAAATTTCAGAAAACGTGATTAGAGAGATGGTTTGTGAGTTTATATAAAGAGAAATAGTAATTACTAAAAGCTAGCATGAGTTTATCAGGAAGAAAATTTCTTTTTTTTCCTTTTGATACAGTAACAAGACTGATAGATGAAGAAAATTTATAGCTATGGTATATTTAGATTTTTGAGAAAATATTTTTAAATTAAATTTCTTAAATTAAGTTTCTTAAGCTTTACTTGTGAATAAAATAGGGAGATATTGGTTATATACTCACATGTTATGATTAGGAAAGCTTGATACCATTTGAAATCCAAATAGCAATTATTACTGGATCAGTATCAACCTGGAAGGAGATGTCAAGTGGAATGCCCCAGGGAAATATGCTGTTGGGCCACATTTTTATCAGTGATTTGAATAGATGGCATGCTTACTAAACTAGCAGATGAAACAAAGTTTGAAGAGATAGCTCATGCATAGATAAGAGTCCAAAAAGACCTTGACAAATTAGAGTGAAGGCCTAAATTTAATCTGATAGAATTTCATAGGCATAAATGTAAATGTAAATGTATTGTAAAGTTGAGTTCAAAGAATCATTTTCCCAAAGGAGAAGAACTGACTAAATGGTAATTCTTATGAAAAAGATCTAGGGATATGAATTGACTAAATACTTAATATTAGTCAACAGTGTAACATGGCTCCTCTCCCCCTCCCCCCCAAAAAGTCTCCAGAATAAGAGCTAGAATTATACTTAGACTATGACCTAATTAGATCACAGCTGTAGTCCTGTGTTAAAATTAGCCTCACTAAAGGGACCCCTCTCCTGGACCCACTTGAATCAGGGCCACTCATGGTAGCAATTTTAAAGAGGGCTATTTCTGTGAGTTCTAGTTATTGAGTGAGGAGACTTAATCAAGATACTGAATGCACTTCAATCTGTACATTTGGTAGCAAAGGACACTCCAAATGAGTGATTAGGTAATAAATTAGCATCTGCAAGAAGGAGGGAGAGGTAAAGGAGAGAAAAGAATGCACAATCAATCAATGAACAATTTATTCAGTGTAGGATGCTGTGCTAGATTCTGGGAACACAAATTTAAAAAAAAAAAAAAAAGCAATCCCTACTTACAAAGAATTTACTACAGTGTTTTATTGGGGGAGGAGAGACAATATATAAGTATAATTAGAAATATATGAAGAGAACAAATACAAATAAAAAGAAGGTAATTAAAATACAAGATAGTTTATAAAGAAGACATTAACAGTTGGAGGGAGATCAGAAAAGCCTTCTTGTATAAGGTGGTACTTAGAATTGTAACTTTAAGGAAGTTAAGGGGGGCAAATCATCCCTGATCAAAGGATTCCAATGACTTTGGAGGATAAAGTGAGAATGGTGACTTTGCACAGCCCTGCCTCAGTTAAATCACTTGTAAGTCAAACATCACCCTCCTGATATCATTGGTCCTCTTCTAGACTGAAGGACAACCGATAGCAACAAAGAAGAGATACTAAGAGATGAACACGAAAGAAAAATGTATTCCAGGCATAAATAGAAGCCATACATGAAGATAGGAGATTTTTGTAAAGTTTGGCTAGATTGAAGAGTATAAGAAGGAAAGATAGGTAACTTAAAGTTGGGTTGTAAAGGGCTTAAAAGCCAAAGAAAGTAGTTTATATTTTGTCCCAGAAATAATAGAAAGCCATTAAATTGAGTAGGGTTATAGCTGTGCTTAAGGAAAATTACTTTGTCACCACAGTTGAGAATATATAGTGGAGAGAATAAATAGTGGATAGAAACTTGAAACAGGGAGACCAATTAAGAGGCCATTGCAATAGTGATGAGAGCTTGAACTAAGGTAGAAACTGTATGAATAGAAGGAATGAGCGAAAGAAAAAAATATTGTGAAGGCAAAAATGTCAAAATTTGATAACTATTATATATTTTGATATATAGATTATTACACATTTTATCTATTATTAGATATATAAAATGAGGAAGAAGAATGCAAGGATAGTGCCAAAGTATGGACCTAGAGTAAAAGAATGGCAGTATCTTCAGTAGAAATAAAGAAATTTATTGAGAGATTTATTTGAGGGAAAAATATAACAAGTTCAATTTTTGGATAGGTTGAGTTTGAGGTATCTCTAAGATGTCGAGTCTGAAATTTTCAATAAGAAACTAGCTATATAGCACTGAAATTGAGTAGGAGGATAGAAAGATGTAGGAATCATGTTAATAGACAAATGATGATTAAACCCTGGAAACTAGTGAAGTTGCCATGTAAGTATATACAGAAAGAAAAGAAGAGGGTCCTGGGCAGGGCCATGGGGAACACCCCAAATTAAGAGCATTATATAGTGATCCAGCAAAAGGGATGATAGAGTAGACAGCCAGATAAAAGAAATCAAAAGATAATATCACCAGGTAGACCCAGAAAGGAGAACTTATCCTGGGGTAAAAGGTGTACAGTTGTGTCAGATCCAGCAGCAAGGTCATAAAGGATGAGAACTGAAAAAATACCATGTGATCTGTCAATTAAGAGATCACTGATAACCTTAGATCACTGAGAGTAGTTTCAGGCGAGAAATTAAATCAGAAGACAGATTCCAAGGAATCAATGAGGGGGGAACTATAGAGTATGGAAATGAATATACATAGATTTTTCCCCTAAAAGTTTGCCTGAGAGAATGGGGAGAGATTAAGGATGGGTAGCTTTAGGGAATGGTAATGTCCACTAAAGGATGTTTTGGGGGGTTTTTAAGGATAGGGAAGCCTTGGGCTTACAAAACTGTGAATACCCTTTAAACCAACATCTACTAGATTGCTACTAGGTCTATATCCTAAAGAGATTAAAGAAAAAGGTAAAGAACTAATAGATGCAAAAATATTTATGTAGTGGCAAAGAATATTGAGGTGGGATGCCCATCAATTAGGGAATAGCTGAACAAATTATGGCATATGGTTGTGAGGGAATACTATTAATTAAGAAATGACAAATTGGATGCTTTCAGAAAAACCTGGGCAAACTTTATATGAACTAATACAAAGCAAAGCAAGCAAATGTTGTTCAATTTTGTCAGTCATGTCTGATTTTTCATAGCCCCATTTGGGTTTTCCTTAGCAAAGATAGTATAATGGTTTGCTATTGTTTTTCCTATCTTATTTTACAGATAAGGAAACTGAGGCAAATAAGAGTTGTCTAGCATCACATAACTAATAAGTAAATAAGTAAGTAAGTAAGGGCAAATTTCAACTCAAGAAGACTCATCCTGACTACAGGCCCAGCACTGTGCCACCTAACTGACCTTACTTCTGCTGTTGTGAGCAGAACCAGAACATTACACACAGTAACAGCAATATTGTGATGATAATCAACTATCTGTAAAAGGCTTAGCTACTCTGATCAATACAATGATTCACAATTCCAAAGGTCTCAAGATGAAAAATGCAATATATCTCCTGAGGGAGAACTGATGAACTCTGAGTGAAGATTGAAGCATATTTTTTCACTTTCTTTATTTTTCTTGCTTTTTTTGCAAAATAACTTGGGATCATTGAGAGCAGCTTCAATTGAGTGATAAGATCAGAAATTAGATTATAAAAGCTGGAAAGCCAGTGAAGGAAAAGTATAGCTAAAGAGTATAGAAATGGGCATAGATGGATTTTTTTTGCTAAGAGTTTGACTAAGAAAGTGAGGTTGTTGGTTAATGTGGAAATAGGTTTTGCATGGCTTTACATGTATAATGTATATCATATTGCTTGCCTTCTGAATGGATGGGGATAGGACTAAAGGGAGAGAGAATTTGGAACTCCAAATAAAAAATTAATGTTAGTTTTTTTAATGTATAAAATTAAAAACAGAAAATTATAAAGAAAAAATTTAAATAGATGAGGAAGCCTTGGTTAAGTTGATGGCAGTAAGTAAGGAACTAGTAGATAGAAAAAAATAAAGAATAAAGAGAGAGGACATGGCAAAGAGACAAAATTTCTGGGTGAAAATGCAATAAGAACAAGATTACAAATATCATTAGCAGTCTGGCATAAAAGAGTAGAGAATGGAGAGTAATGTCAAAGAGTTTTGAGGTGGAGAGAAGGAGAGAAGGGGGAATTCACAGCACATGACTAGATAAAATCTCACTAGGGCATAGTAAAGAGTGAAAAAAAGATTAAATAAATTCTGTTTGGCACCAAAGAGCAGAGTTAGGAGAAATGATTGGGAGTTGCAGAGAGGAATAATTAGGCTTAATATAAGGAAACGCTTCCTAACAATTACAGCTCTCTAAAATTAGGATGAGTCGTCTCTGGGGTTGGTGGCAATATACTCCCCCTTGATGGAGAATGACAAACAAAGTTGAATTACCTCTTATTGAGTATGTTGCAGAAGACTTTCTTCTTCAGATATGGGTCATACTAAATGACCTCTAAGACCTATTTTCCCTGTGATTCTATATAATTTTGAGAATTATACTTCTTGTGGTTTACCTGTGAAGTTATATAACACTCTCCAGGGATGGTTTCCTTCAACAAAATGCTCAATGGAAATCTCCCTGTGAGAGTTGCTATGGCAGGAACCCACTCCAATAGCCTGACTTGTCAGAGGTTCAATCAAAATGGGTCATTTCAGAAGAGATCAAGCCTCTTCCCTGATTGGAGTTCACATTGATGTTTCTCTTCAGAGCCTAATTCAGAAAGGCAGGTCTTCAATCCCTCCAGAGGCTCCACTATAATGGCTGAAATCCTAGGCAAGATATCCCTGAGGAAGGATCTCCCAATAATGGTGGAAGGCCAGAAGACTAGGCTTACAAGGACAAGGAGGAGGAGTTCTCAATAAATAATCCTTTTAAATTTCAATTTAAGACCAACCCCAACAAGGTCTCAAGAAAAGAACAGGAGCTGGCAATTTATTCTTCCTGACAGAACCCTAAAAGTAGAAAGATGGCAGAAAAAATAATTGTATTGAACCATTAGAATAAACAATACCCTTGGAAGAATGGGAGAAAAAAACTTGTGTAAATATAACAAGTTTTATAGTGGATCTTCCTGCTTCCTATTTCTAGTCTGTCTAATCTATTCTCTGGGTTGCTATTGGGTTGATCTTCCTAAAATGTTTCTTTCATCTTTTGAATTCTCCCTTGATAACTCCCTAATGTCCTTAGATATCTCAGATTGCCCTTTCTGCTCCACTAAAGTCCATCTTAAAGATTCCTACTATAAATGCTTAAAAGGAGGTCTATTGACAGCACCTCGAATTGCTCTTTCCATAACTCTAAAGTCTCTCTTAAATATTCTTACTACAAATGCTTAAAAGGAGAGCTATTGGCAGGATGAGATTGGCATCGGCTGGTGGCACTTAGACCATCATCAGTAACCACACAGTGGTACCAAATGAGGGCAGATAAACTAGGGGCTTCTGTATTGTTTATTTTAGCATGTTTCATTCTTTCATAGCAAGAGAATCCCTTTTTATAAGTCATAAAAGCATGTTGAGCTGTAAAGGACCTTGGAGAGCATCCAGGAAAATCTCTTCATTGAACAGATAAGGAAACTGAGTTTTATAAGTCATAAAATCATAACATGTAGAGCTGTGAAGGACCTTGGAGAGCATCCAGGAAAAACTCTTCATTTGACAGATAAAGAAACTGAGTCTTAGAGAGTTTATAAAACTTCCACAAATCTATACAACTAGCGACAAAGAGAATATTTGAATCCAGGTCCATTTATTCATCATCCAGTGCTCTTTCTACCATGAGTCCAACCAGCTCTCTGTTATGAATCTCAGTAGAAAGCCTTCCCTTCCCTTCCATCAGGGAGAGACCATTTCCATAATGCTTCCATCTCTCCCACTGTTGGCGAGCCTCAGATTCCAGGGCCTAAGGAGTCTTCCAGATCAGAAATGCACTTTGGATACTCAGCTACTTGATTACAGTGCTTGGATGTGGTGACTGCCAGAGTCACTAGACCAATGAATGCAGTAAAAACAACAATTTGCATCTGTAAAGTGCCAAATAATGCCACATGGAGTCAAACCGAGATTTTTATGCTGCCATTAAAGCAAAGTATTAGCAATTCCTCCGGGAGAAGGAAAAACCAAAAGTTCAAAGGACACATTAGCAAGTTTCCCAATTAAATGCCAGGCAGTAATACAACTTTGTTTTAACACCCTCTTACTTAGTCATTTCATTTTTCTTGGAGAAAAAAAAAAGGAGGGAAAGCAAAGGAAAGCCTCCAGGGTGCAGAGTCTAATACCAGCCTAAGCAGACGGATCTAATGTTTTCTCAGAGAGGCTACCAAGCAATATATCTGATTATGTCTATTTCTGAGCAGGAAAATTGATCAATTAAGAGAAAAAGAGGTTTGCAGAGCCAAGCACTGCAGAAGAGCTGCAGGCATTGCTCCTACTGGGAGCTAATGAAAGCTAAACACTCAAAGTTAGAGTCAAAATTGGAGGCCATGAGAGCCGCGTTCGCCTCAATCGAAGCAAAGCTAAAGAACATTTTGGAAACAGGACTAAGCAAACAAAGCTACCGAATTTACTTAGTCAATAAGCTTTCCTTGGGTGCAGGGTAGCTTTCTGCAGGGTCTGATCTCTGTAGGTTCTGCCCTTATATCCTTGGCACCTCCCACAGTTTCCTGAACAGAGTAAGGACTTGAGAAATGCTAAATGAATGAATGAATGTCATTAGTATCTTAGATTGCAAGCTCAGAGATGCTACTGATATTTAATTTGGTTTGCATAATGCCCAGCACATTTCCACCTAATAAATGTTTTTAGAATGGGCTAAACTGGATGGAATTTAATTGAATTGAGTTAGGATGAATTGAATTGAATCAAATCAAGTTGAACTAAAATGAATTAAATCAAATCAAATTGGTATGTTGTATTTCTCTGTAGATGTATGAATCCCCCCTTACTTCCCCATAATAGAATCCCTAGCTTCCTTCAAGTCCCAGCCTACATGAGTTCTTTCCTGAGATTCCCTATAGCTACTATCTTCCCTGCAAATTACTTTGTAATAACTGTATAAATATTTTCATTTCATTATCTACATTTATGTTTTGTGTCCCCCCCCCTTCCTAATAGAATGTAAGGTGCTTGAAGGAACAGAGTATTGCATTTTTGTCTTTGTATCACCAATACCTAGCACACTGTAATTGTTAAATAACTGCGTATGGGGGGGAGGATTATCAAATGCCATTATTGTCTTAAATGCCCCCCTAAAAAGTGTTACCAGTATTTCATTTGGTTTCTATAACATCCAACTGGTACCTCAGGTATTTAATAAATCACTTTCCTATCCATCCATTCTTTCGTTCAACAAACATTGATTGAGTGAGTACTAAAACACAATGTTTTACATGAAAGATTGCTGGACTTGGAGTAACAAGATTTAAAAAAAAAAAAACATACACTAGGAAAAAGTGAAGTATCCAGATTGAATACTCTAAAGAGATTCCACAAAAAAAAATTCTGAAGAACAGGGTAACACTTTAAGAAAGTCTTTGGTGACTAAGAATCCGAAATGAAACTCCTAAGTGAAAAAGCCCACATATGGTCATTGAGTCATATAATGAGCCTCAACACATCAGAAAGGCAATCTCTCTTTCTCTGAACCAGTCAGCACTGCCTAAGATAGAGCCATCCATCCAACAAGCAAACTGTGCTACTAGTTTGTGACATGAGAAAGGTCAAAAGAAAATCAGGACAAGGAGAAAGAACAACTGAGGGACAGAATATATTTATTTTTCCCAAGAGATCTTTAAGAATATTGAAAAACATCTGTGCAAAGGGCAATATGGTAAGAGTGAAAAGAACTCTGCATTTGGAGACAGGAAACCTGAATTCAAACTTTGGTTCAGCTACTACCAGCTGAATAATGCAATACACAGAATACCAGGTCTGTAACTAGATCTGACTCCAAATCCGGTCAGACACTATCTGACTTTATCTCCCTAGACAAACTACTTTATTCCTAGTCTCAGTTTCCTTATCTGTAAAATGGGAGAAGGGGTAGATTTCATGGATCTCAGGTTCTCTTCAGCTTTATATCTATGAGCCTATGAATTTATCATTTTGGGCAAGTCATATAACCTCTGGGTTTCAGATTCCTCATCTATAAAATGAAGGTATTGAACGAGGTCCCATTTTCTTAAACTGTTGATTGTGACTCCATCTATGTCTTATAACTGAATATGGGAGCAGAAAAAATATGATTTATCAATAAATATATATATAAACACATATATTTATTGCACATATCATAAATATACATTATTGCTATAAATTTTTGATTTGTATACCTATTTTACATACCTGCATACCCAGGGTCACAGAAAAATTTCCTGGACAATCTTGGGGAATGGCTAAATAAGTTATAGCATATAAATGTAATAGAACATTATTGTTCTATAAGATATGATGAGCAAGCTAATTTTAGAAGAACCTGGAAAGGTTTATATGAACTGATGCTGAATGAACTGAGCAGAACCAGGAGAATGCTGTACCATAACAACAAGATTATATGATGATTAATTGTGATGGACTTGGGTCCTCTCAGCAATGTGATGATCCAAAACAATCCCAATAGTCTTGGAATGAAAAATGCCTTTCCCATTCAGAGGGACGGGGGAGATTGAATATGGATCAAAGCATAATAGTTTCATTTTGTTTTGTTTTGTTTTGTTTTGCTTTGCTTTTACTTTCTTTTGGCTTTCCTTTTTTGCTTTGATTTTTCTTGCACAACATGACAAATATGGAAATATGTTTAAAATTATTGTACTTGTGTAATCTCTATCAGATTGCTAGGTGTCTTGGGTAAAGGGAAGGCAAGGGAAAGAAGGGGGAAAAGTTTGGAACTCAAAATCTTACAGAAATGAATGTTGAAAACCATCTTTACATGTATTTGGAAAAATAAAATATCATTGAGGGGAAAAAAACTTTCTTGGATAAAAAGGGATCACAACTGGAAAATTTTTTTAAAGTCCTGGACTAAATGACCTTTTTCAGTCTCCTCCAGGCCTATTTTCTCACGTCCTTATTAATGTGTAAGGGTATAAGATATGGATTACATGGCCTATGAAAGTGTCTTTAAGATATTGGGGTCTATTTACATTAGGATATTTCATATAAACCTCACCATACACCACATATATATGCCCACACACTGATTTTAGCAAAAGCTTCTCTCTCTAGGGTTATTTTTATTTTGGGAAAATGGACCTTTCATAGCATCTAAATACCAGAAAGGATCTCATAGACCTCTCTATTTTATCTAATCTAATCCTTTCCCAGTTAAGAATGTCTTATATGAGTCTGTGACAGCCCTCTTTGTGGTAGCCAGAAACTGGAAACTAGGTGTATTCCCATCAATTGGAGAATGGCTGAATAAATTATGGTATATGAATATTATGGAATATTATTGTTCTGTAAGAAATGACCAACAGGATGATTTCAGAAAGGCCTGGAGAGACTTACATGAACTGATGCTGAGTGAAATGAGCAGGACCAAGAGATCATATATACTTCAACAACAATACTGTATGATGATCAATTCTGATGGACGAGGCCCTCTCCAACAATGAGAGGAACCAAATTAGTTCCAATAGAGCAGTAATGAACTGAACCAGCTACATCCAGCGAAAGAACTCTGGGAGATGACTATGAACCACTACATGGAATTCCCAATCCCTCTATTTTTGTCCGCCTGCATTTTGGATTTCCTTCACAGGATAATTATACACTGTTTCAAAGTCTGATTCTTTTTGTTCAGCAAAACAACTGTTTGGACACGTATATATATATATATATTGTATTTAATTTATACTTTAACATATTTAACATGTGTTGGTCAACCTGCCATCTTGGGGGGAGGGGAAGGAGGGAAAAAATTGGAACAAAATTTTGGCAATTGTCAACGTTGTAAAACTACCTATGCAAATATCTCGTAAATAAAAACTATTTTTAAAAAAATGTCTTCTATGATAGCTGTCTCAACTAGCTGGGGACCATTATGGGTAAGAGGTATCAAACTTACTCTGTTTGGACCCAGGACACAGAACCAAGGAAATCACAAGAAGACAAATTTAGATGCGATTTCAAGGAAAACATTAATAACAATTAGAATAATCCCCCAAAAGGGGAATGGGCAGGTCTTCCTACTTAGAGATCTTTAAGAAAAAGCTGAATTCCCCACTTATCAGGTAGAATGTAGTGAACATTTCTTTAGGTTGTGAGTTGGACTGATGACATTTGAGGTCCTTCCAACTCTCCAATGTCACTACAATAGAGTACTGGATCTGGAGTTAGGAAGTCCTGAGTTCAAATCCATCCTCCAGACACTCCAGATACTTACTAGCTGTATAACTCTGAGCAAGTCACTTAATTCTATTTGCCTCAGTTTTCTCATCCATAAAATGAACTGGAGAAATAGCAAACCACTCTAGTATCTTTGTCAAGAAAACTCCAGATGGGCTCATGAATTGTCCAACAAGATTTAAAGAATTGAACAACAGTAAACAGTAACCTCAATAGATTTGGTTTCTACCCATAACTACAATTATGAGAACCAGAAGCTATTTGATAAAAGAATAAGATAGACCAGTCCTATAATATGTTCATTTCTCATCTCTAATAATCTCATTTCATCTAATTTCCCATCTTTAATCTCTAATTTCTCCTCTTTAATAATTTCACCACAGATCAGTATTGGACAGGGGAGACCCAGCTGAATCAAACAGGGAATGGAGGGATAGAGTTATGAAATTTTCCTGAAAAGAACACAAGGAAGAGCCATTCTTAGTGTCCAAGAAAGAGATAACTTGATACAAGTAAGTCCCGTGTGTCTCAGTGAGACCCATATGCTTCAATATTTTTGGACCATAATAGTTTTCCATCTCATGAAGTTTCATCTTGGACCTAATATAAAATTTTGGATGGAGTTCTGGCTCCAGTACAATTCTAAGGGAAATTTTATTTTCAATATTTGTTTTAGTCCCATCCAAAAGAATACCAAACTATCAAGCCAAAGGTTATCTTCTGAGAGTCTTAACATTTAGAGCCATGTCTCCTCAGGACAGAGAGCAGCATAGACATGGGCAGAATTAAGTCCCACATCAAACTTGTGATGTCATCAATCTATTTATCATTTACTAAACTCTCAGGGAGGGCTGGGTTCTGTAACTTCTCAGAGAAGAAAACTCTCAGTACTTAGAGAACTCACTTGGTAAGCATCTGGCCCTTTAAGAGTCCCATCAAGTCACACACATCTGCTGCTCAGAGCACACACATTCTTCCCATTTTCCCCCAAGACTTGTGCTTTTTTTTCCTGTTGAATATGGCGGGGAGGGGCCGCAAATACAGAGAGATTCCATATCTGTCAAATTATCTGCCACATGAAAAAGATAACTCTTGAGAGAAGCTGTATGTAGGTGGATGCCCATGGAATTTTGTCTTTCTTTCTTGTTAATTTGTGAGGGAGAATTCTCTCACATAAGGCAAGGCTAGAACTCCCATCATCCAAGGCCTGGGGAGTCCTGTGGTGAATACAGACTCTCAATTACCCTCTCCCTCCCTCCTCCGAGTTTAATTGAACAGTTTGCGAGCCATATGGCAAAGGTTGAGGTCAGACAGATAAAACGTTTCATTGCTATGAAGAATGGTTAACAAACGAGTGAATGTAAATTCTAACACATCGTAAAACTGTTGCAAACGAGGCTGAAAAGAGACTTTAGCTATGGCAGGAAATCTGTTTTCCAGCTCCACCCTAGTCCTTCCAGTTCATTACAGGTATTGTAGAGAGAAAATAGAGTTTTGTGTTCTCTCCTGGCAATCTGGGCCCTGCTCCTCTGCCAGATTTCTAATGACCTTTCAATGATGATTTAGAGGTTTTGTGCCCCAGGAGTTGTAAAGGATTTCAGCTCTGCTAGCCCCCTCACATGCATCCACCAAGATGCACACACACAATCTCCCAACAGCAGTACCAGCATCAGCAACTTTTGTCCTGGCTCCGCTTCAGTGCCCACTCTCAGCTCCACAATGCACTAGGAGGTCACTGGATCAAGCCAGTGTCAAGAGAAATCCCCCCAAAGCTCAATGGTTTACATTGGAATTGGATTCATGGCAATTTGTAAACTGTGTTGGTGGCAAGACCACCCCCACCACCAAAAAGAGGCAACTCCCCATGACCCCAGAGAGGAATTTGAACTGAAAGCAGGGTCTGTCCCTACAACCCGATAGCCATCTCACAGCCCCCCGGCCCCTAATGGGGAAGCTTCTAGGAAAGAAATCTGAATACCACCCAGCCTTCTGCCTTGAGTCTTCAGACAGCATGAATTCAAGATGGAAAGAGACCAGACTGTACAAGAAGAAATGAGGGGACTGTCAATGTAGTCAAGTTTCAGATCATGCAAAATTTCCCTAGACCCTATTCCCTAGACCACCATAGTCAGCATACATTTACATGTTTCTTCCCTTTCTCAAACTCTCTTCACATTGACTCTTTCCCACCCCCTCTCAATAATGGGTCTCGCTGCTTCAGGTTCCCCATAGTGTCTACCATGATATTCAGATGGATGCCCTATTCATCAGGTTCTTGGGATCATTTAGCTGAAATGGGACTAATGGCGGCCCGGGGGTGGTTGTTTAATCCATTTTTCTCTCCTTTTGACATGGGAAAGACATTTAAGTTGAAGGAAAAGTAGAGGTATAGAAAAGGGAGGTCACAACCAGGAGTCCACAATGCCCCTTCTATTCAGTAGTACTTTATAAAGGAGTACGGATTTAGAAGGGACCTCAAAGACCGTTCTAATCCAACCCCCTCAATTTACAGATGAGAAAACTGGGGCCCAAGAATGATCAAAATCATACAGATTGTAAATGACATAGATAAAATGTGTACGCAGACTGACTGAAAGGCCAATGTTCTTTCTACTGATACAACTTATCCCTTCCTCAGTTTTTCTACCTGTGAAAACGAAGCTAATATCTTTTTTTTTTCTTCCTTTCCAGGAGTAACAGGGCCCTAGGTATCTTTTGTTTTCTATCATTTCTATGCAGCTATTTTAAGTTAATCAATTAGTAGGCCCACTAATTAAAGAAATGAAGTATAATGAGAAAGTCAATGCACATTAGATCACTCCTCTCTATATTCTATTAAACTTCAAATTTTTTCAAAGATCCATGTTTTCATCTGGATACATACTCCCTCCACTCACAGACCACTACCTTTCTTTACCTTGACCAATAATCTGCCTAAATTTATAGAGCTAGAAAGAAAAGCGGTCAACCAATCCAAACCCTCAATAGTCAAAGAGCAATTTGGTCAGTCACATAGTAGTAAGCATCAGAGGACAGTTTTGAACTCAGATCTTCTGACTCCAAAGTTGGTGATATTTATGGTCTATCTCCATTATATGGAGTACAACATCTCTAGTTGGATTTGCCAGTAAAACATTTTATCATCTAGTGGAAGGAGGAAAGGAAGGAAGGAAGGAAGGAAGGAAGGAAGGAAGGAAGGAAGGAAGGAAGGAAGGAAGGAAGGAAGGAAGGAAGGAAGGAAGGAAGGAAGGAAGGAAGGAAGGAAGGAAGGAAGGAAGGAAGGAAGGAAGGAAGGAAGGAAGGAAGGATTTATTAAATACCTCTACATTGTGCTAAACACTTTACAAATGTTATCATATTTGAACCTCACAACAAGGCTGGGGAATAGGTGCTTTTATTATTATCCCCATTTTACTGTTAGCGAAACTGAGGCAAACAGTAGTTAAGTGATTTCCTCAAGACTGTGCAACTAGTAATTTATCTGATTTGAATTCGGGTCTTCCTGATATGAAGTGGCCCTATGATTTCATTGGTACTAGGAACGCCTGAATGAGGAAATTCCCTCTTCCAAGGCTGATCTACACCTGCTTGGAAACTTAACATTTTAAAGAGCTACCTGGAACTTGGAGAAGTGATTTGGCTAGAGTTCCACAGGGCAGGATTTGAATCCTGTTTTGGAGGCTGACTCTCCATCCACTGTGACATGCTGGTTCATTTACATGCTTTCCCTAGATATTTCTACTTGGAAGTGTTAGTGGTTATGACTAGCTTTGGAACCATCAAGGTTCATCCTTAGAATACAAAGTTTTCTCTTCAATATTTGGAGATACATGTCTCTTCAAAGACTGTGGGAATGTGTGCTCCAAACAATTCCTCATCTAGTGGCCATCCTTCTAAAAAGCCTTCCAAAATCTGATCCAAACAATCAATAATCATTCTGTTACTTTGCTCGAGGTCCCCTATTTTAAAAGAAAGGCTGGCTCTGGCTCTGGAAAAGGACAATAGCTTATGGAATAATAAGAGGTAGTTTCTTTTCTGGGAGTCTTTGAATTCTGCTGAACTGTCTATCTGTACTGGGAAAAAGTGAGGAGTTTATCCCACGAAATCTTCTCAGAAACAATTTGTAAGATGGAGTCTTCAAACCTGGAGCTTCTGAGAAAGATTCTTTCAAGCATCACATCACAAATATGGCATTAAATTTCTGGGTTTATAAACTCTCTGATTTATTTTGTGAATCTCAGTCAGCAATTGTTTTAAATTAATCAAAGGGAAAAAAATCATAACTCCAGGTTTCTGAGATTTCCCATAAGGAGATATATAAATAGAGAAGTATATAGTTAGATGGGGCAGAGGATGTTGGGGAGAGTCTGGATGCTCAGGGTCAGGGAGGGGAGAGAGGAGGTCTCAAGCTACATGAGTTGAAAATTATTTATAACTTGAAAATTATTTATAAGAAAGCTTGTGAAAATGGCCCTTTCCCATTGCATTAATAATATTTGAATAGAAAAGGAAACTTTTCAGTTCTTTAGTGAGCAGTTTGGGACCCTGCCCCATCCCTTTGCCTCAGCTCCTTCCCTCCTCCCACATACACCCCTCCCCACTCTCTCCCTCACCAATGATTGATAGCTGATATTAGAGACACTGACATTCCCTTTCTTTTCTTCCATTTCTTAGGCTCTTTATTTCCCTTCTCCCCATACATTCTTTCTTCCTTTCAAGAAAAGAAAGGCTAGGGGTAAAAGGGAGGGGGATATATTCTTTCAACTCCAAGCCTTAAAAAGAAAGCTTTCTCTGAGGGAATAGGGAACTGAAGTGTCATTCAGGAACACTTGGGGAGTGTTTGCTTTTGACTTCCAGCACTATATGGCTCCCCTTACTTCATTCTCCTCTCTGCTTCAGCTGGTTCCCAGTGTTTCGCCTCCCTTTCTTCTCTCCAAGACTGGAGTCCTTGGCATCTCCCCTGGGGCACCACTCCCTGACCCAACTGGAAGAGAAGCAGAGCAGGAGGAAGGAAGATCGGGTTGTGTTGAATGCCGCTGTCTGAGGGTGCTAGGGAGGTCACCCATTATCAAATGGTACAAAGGATGCATCAGCACAATAAATTGATGGCCTGTTGAATTTTAGCATCCACTTATTTTGATGATTTTAATTAAAATTCTTTGTGATCATAGGAATAAAGACCTAAAATAAGAGACCATTACCTTCACACTTAAATGTTTAATTGATACATGTTAAGAGGCTTCATGCATAAATAAGTGCATAACAATAAAGGGGCATTTATGCCTTGTCTTTAGTTATACCTAGGCTAATGGAAGAATCTAATTCTTTTCTGGTAAAACACCATCCCTGCTGATGTGCTCTGCTGAGTATGCTTCTGTCAAATACCTATTCAATAAACAAACAGCATGACATAAATAACAAAGCTCCACATAGACAATACCAATGGATTTTACCTTCTTAGTAAGAGCCCCTAATACTTCTATGCTATAAAAGCCAACCTCTTTTCTATCACAAGTGCTTATAGAGAAGAAGCCCTAATAAAAGGGATCAACCCCCAAAAGCCTAAATGAGACCTTTCCAAATTACCCACAGACAGAATGATGCTGAATCTCTGAGCTATCTTATAGGCAGCTCTCATGAGTAAGAACTATGCTATGTGTCTTATGGGCTCCGTTTTCAATCAAAGTTTGTATTCCTCAGCAACAGGATTTCTTTAAACTCCCAATTCTCCTCAGCTGACCCCATTCCACTGCAATACCTCATCTTTATTTTGTATATAGGCTAATATAAGCTCCTTGAAGATAAGAGCTGTTTGATTTTTGTATTTAGGGCTAGCACAATGCCAGGGCACTTGATAAAGGCTTGATGGATGGATTGATTGAGTTCTTTTGCATTAAGGAGGCTAAACTCAAGTTCATTTTTATGGTTGGTCAATGTCAACCTCTAAAACCTCATTCTTTTAAATTCTAAGCAAAATTACATTGGTAATTTGCTAGGTTCAAATACCTAAAAGAATATTATGTGCATCTCTTTTTTTTACTCTTGAAGCTATTAATCAAATTATGATCTGAACAGTTAATCTAGGGACTTAACTTTAGGCCAAGGACTTCCTTGAAAAGTTAAAAATTAGGTTCAGTATGCCCAAAGGGCTATAAAAATGTGTATACTCTTTAATCCAGCAGAGATCACAAAAAAGGGAAAAGGACCCACATGTGCAAAAAATGTTTGTAGCAGCTCTTTTTGTTCTGTCAAAGACCTGAAAACTGAGTGGATGCCCATCAGTTGGAGAATGGCTGAATAATATAGGAAAGCTAAGGATCATTATTGTTCTATAAGAAATAATCAGCAAAATGATTTCAGAGAGATCTGAGGTGACTTACATGAACTGATTCTAAATGAAGTGAGCAGAACCAGGAGATCATTGCACACGACAACAAGATTATACAAGGATCAATTCTGATGGACTGGCTCTCTTCAACAATGAGATGATTGAGGCCAGTTTCTCTGGTCTTGTGATGAAGAGAGCCATCTACACTCAGAGAGAGGACTGGGAACTGAGGGTGGATCACAACATAGTATTTTAGCTTCTTTTGTTGTTGTTTGTTTGAATTTTATTTTCTTTCTCATTTTTTTTTCCTTTTTGATCTGATTTTTCTTGTGTCACAAGATAATTACATTAATAGGTATGCCTATATTGAATTTATATATATATATATATATATGTGTGTGTGTGTGTGTGTGTGTGTGTGTGTGTGTGTGTGTGTTTATTTATTTACCATGTTTAACATATATTGGATTATTTGCCATCTAGGGGAGTGGGTGGGGGAAGGGGAGAATTGGAATACAAGGTTTTCCAAGGGTCAATGGTGAAAAATTGTCCTTGTATATGTTTGAAAATAAGAAGTTTCCATTAAAAAAAGTTTGTTCACCTTCTGTATTTGGCATTTGTTTCCCAAGGAAACAGTTTTATAAAAGATGTTGTTCACTGTACAGATGAGTGTTCTTGAGGGAATATACGATTGAGCAAGGCTTGATTGTTCAAGGATACAAGACAAGGGAGACATTCTATTTCTAATTGGTGGAATTACCACCTGGAGGCTTGAGACAAACCAAAGAGATGTTATTGATATATATTATTAAAATTCCCCCAAAGCAAAGGAAAGATTAAATTAATCCAAATCATGCTGGATCCTCTTAGACATAAATGGATCATCAGTGTTCTACTGGAAAGAAGTTTGGCAAATAGCAACAGGGGAAAGTCCATCTAAGGTAGTAGGCTCCTCCCTCTTTACCCTTCCCTGTTAGTGTAGTGTCATTTTTAGGCAACATCCAACTCTTTGGAACCCTTTTTGGGAATTTTCTTGGGAAAGATACTAGAGCAGTTTGCTATTTCCTTCTCCAGCTCAATTTACAGATGTGGAAACTGAGGCAAACATGGTTAAGTGACTTGCCCAGTATCACATAGCTAGTAAGTGTCTGGAACTAGCTAGATTGGAGCTCTGATGTTTTTTGACTTCAGGCTCACCCTATCTGCTGTTCCATCTAGCTGCCCTACAACAAAACAAAACACCCTTTCCCCCTTCCCCCTGATAAGAGTGGAATGTGTTGCACCCATGGAGATACCTGTCAGGAGAAGGTGGTAAATAATAACTGTGCATATGAGACCAGAGAGAGAAAAGAATAGATGGTGGTCCTCTTCATCCAAATTTCTCCTCCAACTTCCAACCACCGTTAGACTAACACTAGCCTTGTGTTTGTCATAAATGGCTTTGTGCTTATTCATTCACACATTCCCATCTTGTTCCTTTGTGACAGCTAGATTAGGTTCAGTAGGGAAGACTAGAAGACAAAAAAAAAAAAAAATGCTCCTGGGCATCTGAGAAGATAATTAATACTTATGATAACTTTAGAACCCACCTCTGGGTTTCATTTCTCTGACAATTCACCATTGTTTCAATCCAGACTATTATTCTTCCCCAGTTAAAGGCTACATAAAACAGGATTTGTAGGAGGCAATAAGCACACCCGAGAATAATCAAGCCATCTAATCAATGTTGATTGATTAGCAAGATATTTGTTCTTTAAATAAACGTAAGTATCCACCATGTACAAGACAATGTATTAAATCATCATCTCATTCATTCAATTTAGTGACACCAAAAAGGTCATATTCCAAAGTTTTTGAACTCATCTTCCAGGCTCTGAGGCCATCCCTCAATTCCATGATACTACGTTGTTTTTCTCAGAAGAAATGTGAGCAGTTTAAATAGGGGTATTTCCAGGACTCAGAGGACAAACTAGAATTAAAAGGAATCTAGTCCCTTAGAAAATAGAGCAGGCTGATAGGTAAGTAAGCATCTCACCTACAACACAAGACTAGAACTTCTCAATCAAGCCCAACTACTCATGAGGATATTAGACCTGGAATTTAGGGAGCCACTAGGAAAAGAAGGGCTTAGAGATATCAAAGATTATTTTCATGATTTTGCTGTGAGTGGGTAACTTTACATGAGCATTCCTGTAACATCACCTATTGATCACATGATTAATGTCCCATTGAACTCAGAGGGCATCTGATCTTTAAACCAATCATCTTGCCTCAAATCCTATTATGTCCCCACTAAGCCACAGGACATCTTGCTAGACTCAGGTCTCTTTGACAAGTAAGCTTATTTAACACGAGATGACATAAAACTAAAGAAGGTAATGTTTTTGCTCCTGAGATCAGGATTAGAGTTTGAAAAGAAAACTATTTCCAGAATTTCTCTTTTCTCTTTCTACAAATACCTCAACCCCTTCTGGAGTGTCAAAGCAGGAGGTGGAGGATGTGCTGGAGGGTTGATGTCTTTTGGAGATCTGCCTATTCCCTCCAGGTACCTTTCTGAGTACTGATTTGCATAAGCCCTTGTCCTTTTCTGTTCTGTCTCTTTTCCAATAAGCAGTTTGGTCCCAAGGAACTATGTGTCCCCGCTTTCTTCTCAAGCCAAAGTGCACTGATTGTTTGGAAGGGAGGATAGGAAAGGGGGGAAATAGAATAGCACTGTTGCAGAGAGTCACACCTTACTGCTCAGCGGAGGAGAGCTGGGGCTCTCCACATCTGCCAACACTCCTAATGCTACTGTGCACAGGAAGGCCCCAAGACAGATCCAGAAAGGAGCAAATTAATAATTGCTGGCAACTGAGTTCCCACAGCCAACCAGTTCTTCCCCCCTTGAGGGACTGTTTGCCCTTCCCCAAACTGTTCTAGCAACAACTTCTCAAACTGACTTCTTTGTAAAAATGAAAGTTGAGAGAATCCTTTGGAACTGCCTCTGTCAACATACCCACAAATCCCCATTTCCAGATGAACAGTGCAGTATAGTGGCAAGACCACTGGATTGGAAGTCTAAGAGCCTTAAAGCTATCCAACCTTAAACAAGTCATGTCCTCCGTCAAAGGCTCAGAGAGGCGGTTCGAAGAGATGATTTATTACTTGGTTTATGAGACAATGAAAAGAATACTTGATTTAGAGCAGAAGTTCTTAGCCTTGGGTTTATGAACTTTTTTTCAAAAAAATTAGAAAATGGTATTTCAGCATAATTCCTTACTTTTGTAATTTTAAGTGTTTTATTTTATGCATTATTTTGAAAAGGGGCAAATAGATTAAGCCATTTGCCAGGATCTGAAGCTAGATTTGTACTCAGGAAGCTGACTCATCTAGTTGTCTCTAGCTAGAAAATAAAATGAGCTGGACTTAATACCCTCTAAGAAATATCCCTTTGAGCTCTCAATTGATGATCCTATGATCTCAAAGGCCCCTTCTAAATGTAAAATTCTGATTTCATGCTTTCATGAACTACTATACTACCACAACAACTACCTAAATATCTAATCTACACTAGACCTCTGTTGTAAGAGCCTTTGGGAGCAAAAGACATAAGATGAAGCTTGGGAGCAATGGACAATTATCTTCTGGCATTTATTTCAGTGATAAACTTCCCAAATGGTCCAGGCTTCCCAAGCTTAGTGAATGTGAGAGAATATCTGAGTACATTACAATGAGAAAACATAAAGTCCTATTGAAGAGTCTCCCTTATACTGAATTTCTAATTTGGAGCTTTTGCCCTTTCCTATCCTCCCATCCAAACAATCAGTGCACTTTGGCTTGAGAAGAAAGCGGGGACACA